>NW_027477348.1:0-79752 GCF_051020955.1 Megalopta genalis | reverse complement strand
ACCCGTTTGTTTCGCCTGCATTTGAAGCTATATTACTTACATTCGCAAGTATTTGTAGCTCAATCATTCGTTTCGCATGGATTTGAAGCTAAGCCTTCTACATCGCATTGATTTGGAGCTAAATCACCTGTTTCGCTTGGATTTGAAGCTATGACATTTATACCGCAAGTATTTGAAGCTAAATCATTCGTTTCGCATGGATTTGAAGCTAATCCTTCTACTACGCATTGATTTGAAGCTAAATCATGTGTCTCGCTTGGATTTGAAGCTAAGCCTTCTACTTCGAATTGATTTGACGCTAAAACATGTATTTCGTATCGATTTGAGGCTAACTCGATTGTTTCGCCTGCATTTGAAACTATTACATTTATACCGCTAGTATTTGAAACTATGTCATTCGTTTCGCATGGATTTGAAGCTAAGACTTCTACTTCGCATTGATTTCAAGCTAAATCATGTGTATCGCATTGATTTAAAGCTAAATCATGTGTTTGGCATGGATTTGAAGCTAACTCGTTTGTGTCGCCTGCATTTGAAGCTATATCATTTATATCGCAAATATTTGATGCTCAATCAGTTGCGTCGTATGGATTTGAAGCTAAGCCTTCTACTTCGCAATGATTTGAAGCTAAATCAAGCGATTCGCATAGATTTGATGCTAACTCGTTTGTTTCGCATGCAGTTGAAGCTAAATCATGTATATCACAAGTATTTGAAGCTAAATCATTAGTTTCGCATGGATTTGAAGCTAAATCTTCTACTTCGCATTGATTTGAAGTTAAATCATGTGTTATGCTTGGATTTAAAGCTCACTCGATTGTTTCGCCTGTATTTGAAGCTATATCACTTATATCGCAAGTATATGAAGCTAAATAATTTGTGTCGCATGGATTTCATGCTAAGCCTTCTACTTCGCATTGATTTGAAGATAAATCAAGTCATTCGCATGGATTTGAAGCTAACTCGTTTGTTTCTCCAGCATTTGAAGCTATATCACTTATATTCGCAAGTATTTGAAGCTAATCCATTCGTTTCGCTTGGATTTGAAGCTAAGCTTTCTACTTCGCACTGATTTGAAGCTAAATCATCTGATTCGCATGGATTTGAAGCTACCCGTTTGTTTCGCCTGCATTTGAAGCTATATTACTTACATTCGCAAGTATTTGTAGCTCAATCATTCGTTTCGCATGGATTTGAAGCTAAGCCTTCTACATCGCATTGATTTGAAGCTAAATCACCTGTTTCGCTTGGATTTGAAGCTATGACATTTATACCGCAAGTATTTGAAGCTAAATCATTCGTTTCGCATGGATTTGAAGCTAATCCTTCTACTACGCATTGATTTGAAGCTAAATCATGTGTCTCGCTTGGATTTGAAGATAAGCCTTCTACTTCGAATTGATTTGACGCTAAAACATGTATTTCGTATCGATTTGAGGCTAACTCGATTGTTTCGCCTGCATTTGAAACTATTACATTTATACCGCTAGTATTTGAAACTATGTCATTCGTTTCGCATGGATTTGAAGCTAAGACTTCTACTTCGCATTGATTTCAAGCTAAATCATGTGTATCGCATTGATTTAAAGCTAAATCATGTGTTTGGCATGGATTTGAAGCTAACTCGTTTGTGTCGCCTGCATTTGAAGCTGTATCATTTATATCGCAAATATTTGATGCTCAATCAGTTGCGTCGTATGGATTTGAAGCTAAGCCTTCTACTTCGCAATGATAAGAAGCTAAATCAAGTGTTTCGCATGGATTTGAAACCAACTCGTTTGTTTTGACTGCTTTTGAACCAACTTCATTTGTATCGCAAGAATTTGAAGCTGAATCATTTCTTTTCAATGGATTTGATGTTAACTCATTTGTTTCGCCTGCATTTGAATATATATCACTTAAATCGCAAGTATTTGATCAAAATAAATTGTTTCGAATGGATTTGAAGATAATTCTCCTACATCGCATTGATTTGAAGCTAATTCATGTGTTTCGCTTGGACTTGAAGCTAACTCGTTTGTTTCGCTCAGATTTGAAGCTAAACCTTCTACATCGCATTGATTTGAAGCTAAATCATGTGTTTCCCTTGGATATTAAGTTAAATCATGTGTTTCGCACTGATGTGAAGCTAACTCGTTTGTTTCGCATGCATTTGAAGCTGTATCCCTTATATTCGCAAGTATTTGAAGCTAAATCATTCGTTTCGCATGGATTTGAAGCTAAGCCCTCTACTTCGCATTGATTTGAAGCTATATCATGTATGTCGATTGGATTTGAAGCTAACTCGTTTGTTTCACATGCAGTTGAGACGAAATCATCTTTATCACAAGTATTTGAAGCTGACCCATTTGATTCGCATGGATTTGAAGCTAAGCCTTCTACGTCACATTGATTCCAAGCTAAATCATTTGTTTCGCGTGGATTTGAAGGTAACTCGTTTGTTTTGCATGCAGTTGAATCTAAATCATGTATTTCACAAGTATTTGAAGCCGAACCATTAGATTTGCATGGATTTGAAGCTTAGCCTTCAACTTCGCACTGATTTGAAGCTAAATCATGTGTCTCGCTTGGATTAGATGCTAAGCTTTCAACTCCGCATTGATTTGAAGCTAAATCATGTGTCTCTCTTGGATCTGAAGCTACGCCCTCTACTTCGAATTGATTTGAAGCTAAATCATGTGTTACGCATGGATTTGAAGCTAACTTGTCTGTTACGCCTGCATTTGTAGCTATCACATTTATACCGCAAGTATTTGAAGCTAAATCATTTGTTTCGCATGGATTTGAAGCTAAGCCTTCTACTTCGCACGGTTTTGAAGCTAAATCATGTGTTTCGCTTGGATTTGAAGCTAAGCCTTCTACTTACCATTGATTAGAAGCTAAATCATGTGTTACGCATGGATTTGAAGCTAACTTGTTTGTTCCGCCTGCATTTGAAGCTATTACATTTATACCGCTAGTATTTGAAACTAAATCGTTCGTTTCGCATGGATTTGAAGCTAATCCTTCTACTACGC
Organism: Megalopta genalis; assembly: GCF_051020955.1. Classification (NCBI taxonomy): domain Eukaryota; kingdom Metazoa; phylum Arthropoda; class Insecta; order Hymenoptera; family Halictidae; genus Megalopta; species Megalopta genalis. The sequence continues at coordinate 76,735 of NW_027477348.1, read as the reverse complement.
ATTGATTTGAAGCTAAATCACGTGTTCCGCATTGGTTTGAAGCTAACTCGTTTGCTTCGCCTGCATTTGAAGATAAATCATGTATATCACATGTATTTGAAGCTAAACCATTCGATTCGCATGGATTTGAAGCTAAGCCATCTACTTCGCATGAATTTGAAGCTGAATCATGTACGTCGCTTGGATTTGAAGCTAACTCGTTTGTTTCGCATCCAGTTGAAGCTAATTCATGTATATCACAAGTATATGGTGCTAAACCATTTGTTTCGCATGGATTTGAAGATAATCCTTCTACTTGGCATTGATTTGAAGCTAACAACATTGTTTCGCCTGCATTTGAAGCTATATCACTTGTATCGCAATTATCTGAAGATAGATCATGTGTTTCTCTTGGATTTGAAGCTAACTCGTTTGTTTCGCCTGCATTTGAAGCTAAATCATATTTATCACAACTCATTGATTTGAAGCTAAATCAAGCGATTCGCATATATTTGAAGCTACCTCGTTTGTTTCACCAGCCTTTGAAGCTATATCACTTATATTCGCAAGTATTTGAAGCTAATCCATTCGTTTCGCTTGGATTTGAAGCTAAGCCTTCTACTTCGCACTGATTTGAAGCTAAATCATCTGATTCGCATGGATTTGAAGCTACCCGTTTGTTTCGCCTGCATTTGAAGCTATATTACTTACATTCGCAAGTATTTTAAGTTAATCCATTCGCTTCGCATGGATTTGAAGCTACGCCGTCTACTTCGTATTGATTTGAAGTAAAATCATGTGTTTCGCCTGGATTTGAAGCTGATTCGTTTGTTTTGCCTGCTTTTGAAGCTAAGTCATGTATAAAACAAGTATTTGAAACTAAACCATTTGTTTAGCATGGATTTGAAGCTAAGCCTTCTCCTTCGCATTGATTTGAAGCTAAATGAATTGTTTCGCGTGGATTTGAAGGTAACTTGTTGTTTCGCATGCAGTTGAAGCTAAATCATGTATTTCACAAGTATTTGAAGCCGAACCATTAGATTCGCATGGATTTGAACCTGAGCCTTCTACTTCGCACTGATTTGCAGCTAAATAATGTGTTTCGCATGGATTTGAAGCTAAACCTTCTACATCCCATGGAGTTGAAGCTAAATCATGTGTTTGGCATGGATTTGAAGCTAAACCTTCTACATCGCATTGATTTGCAGCTGAATCATGTGTTTCGCATGGATTTGAAGCTAACTCGTTTGATTAGTCTGCATTTGAAGCTGTATCACTTATACCCAAGTGTTTGAAGCTAAATCATTTGTTTCGCATGGATTTGAAGCTAGCTCGTCTGTTTCGTCTGCATTTGAAGTTACCACTAATATCGAGAGTATTTGAAGCTAAATCATTTGTCTCTCCTGCATTTGAAGCTATATCACTTATATCGCAAGTATTTGAATGTAAATCATTTGTTTCGCGCGGATTTGAAGCTGAACCTTCTACATCGCATTGATTTGAAACTAAATCATGTGTTTCCCTTGGATAAGAAGCTAAATCATGTGTTTCGCGCGGATGTGAAGCTAACACGTTTGTTCGCATGCATTTGTAGCTGTATCCCTTATATTCGCAAGTATTTGAAGCTAAATCATTCGTTTCGCATGGATTTGAAGCTAAGCCCTCTACTTCGCATTGATTGGAAGCTAAATAATGTGTTTTGCATGGATTTGAAGCTGACTCGTTTGTTTCGCCTGCATTTGAATCTACGTCATTTATATTGCAAGTATTTGAAGCTAAATCATTTGTTTCGCATGGATTTGAAGCTAATCCATCTACTAAGAATTGACTTGTAACTAAATCATTTGTTTCGCCATGGATTTAAATCCAACTCGTGTGCTTCGCCTGCATTTGAAGTTACCACTAATATCGAGAGTATTTGAAGCTAAATCATTTGTTTCGCCTGCATTTGAATCTATAACACTTAAATCGCAAGTATTTGATCTAAATCAATTGTTACGAATGGATTTGAAGCTAATTCTTATAGATCGTATTGATTAGTAGACAAATCATGTTTTTCGCATGCATTTGAAGCTAGCTCGTTGATTTCGCATGCATTTGAAGCTGTATCTCGTATATTCGCAAGTATTTGAATCTAAATCATTCGTTACGCATGGGGTAGAAGCTAAGCCTTTTACTTCGCATTGATTTGCCGCTAAACCATTTGTTTCGCATGTATTTGGAGCTCAACCATGTGTTTCGCATGAATTTGAAGCAAAATCATGTGTTTCGCATGGATTTGAAGCTAACTCGTTCGTTTCGCCTGCATATGAAGCTATATCACTTATATCGCAAGTATTTGAAGCTAAATCATTTGTTTCGCATGGATTTGAAGCTAAACCTTCTACATCGCATTGATTTGCAGCTTAATCATGTGTTTGGCATGGATTTGAAGCTAACTCGTTTGTTTCGCATCCAGTTGAAGCTAATTCATGTATATCACAAGTATATGGTGCTAAACCATTTGTTTCGCATGGATTTGAAGATAATCCTTCTACTTGGCATTGATTTGAAGCTAACAACATTGTTTCGCCTGCATTTGAAGCTATATCACTTGTATCGCAATTATCTGAAGATAGATCATGTGTTTCTCTTGGATTTGAAGCTAACTCGTTTGTTTCGCCTGCATTTGAAGCTAAATCATATTTATCACAACTCATTGATTTGAAGCTAAATCAAGCGATTCGCATATATTTGAAGCTACCTCGTTTGTTTCACCAGCCTTTGAAGCTATATCACTTATATTCGCAAGTATTTGAAGCTAATCCATTCGTTTCGCTTGGATTTGAAGCTAAGCCTTCTACTTCGCACTGATTTGAAGCTAAATCATCTGATTCGCATGGATTTGAAGCTACCCGTTTGTTTCGCCTGCATTTGAAGCTATATTACTTACATTCGCAAGTATTTTAAGTTAATCCATTCGCTTCGCATGGATTTGAAGCTACGCCGTCTACTTCGTATTGATTTGAAGTAAAATCATGTGTTTCGCCTGGATTTGAAGCTGATTCGTTTGTTTTGCCTGCTTTTGAAGCTAAGTCATGTATAAAACAAGTATTTGAAACTAAACCATTTGTTTAGCATGGATTTGAAGCTAAGCCTTCTCCTTCGCATTGATTTGAAGCTAAATGAATTGTTTCGCGTGGATTTGAAGGTAACTTGTTGTTTCGCATGCAGTTGAAGCTAAATCATGTATTTCACAAGTATTTGAAGCCGAACCATTAGATTCGCATGGATTTGAACCTGAGCCTTCTACTTCGCACTGATTTGCAGCTAAATAATGTGTTTCGCATGGATTTGAAGCTAAACCTTCTACATCCCATGGAGTTGAAGCTAAATCATGTGTTTGGCATGGATTTGAAGCTAAACCTTCTACATCGCATTGATTTGCAGCTGAATCATGTGTTTCGCATGGATTTGAAGCTAACTCGTTTGATTAGTCTGCATTTGAAGCTGTATCACTTATACCCCAAGTGTTTGAAGCTAAATCATTTGTTTCGCATGGATTTGAAGCTAGCTCGTCTGTTTCGTCTGCATTTGAAGTTACCACTAATATCGAGAGTATTTGAAGCTAAATCATTTGTCTCTCCTGCATTTGAAGCTATATCACTTATATCGCAAGTATTTGAATGTAAATCATTTGTTTCGCGCGGATTTGAAGCTGAACCTTCTACATCGCATTGATTTGAAACTAAATCATGTGTTTCCCTTGGATAAGAAGCTAAATCATGTGTTTCGCGCGGATGTGAAGCTACACGTTTGTTCGCATGCATTTGTAGCTGTATCCCTTATATTCGCAAGTATTTGAAGCTAAATCATTCGTTTCGCATGGATTTGAAGCTAAGCCCTCTACTTCGCATTGATTGGAAGCTAAATAATGTGTTTTGCATGGATTTGAAGCTGACTCGTTTGTTTCGCCTGCATTTGAATCTACGTCATTTATATTGCAAGTATTTGAAGCTAAATCATTTGTTTCGCATGGATTTGAAGCTAATCCATCTACTAAGAATTGACTTGTAACTAAATCATTTGTTTCGCCATGGATTTAAATCCAACTCGTGTGCTTCGCCTGCATTTGAAGTTACCACTAATATCGAGAGTATTTGAAGCTAAATCATTTGTTTCGCCTGCATTTGAATCTATAACACTTAAATCGCAAGTATTTGATCTAAATCAATTGTTACGAATGGATTTGAAGCTAATTCTTCTAGATCGTATTGATTAGTAGACAAATCATGTTTTCGCATGGATTTGAAGCTAGCTCGTTGATTTCGCATGCATTTGAAACTGTATCTCGTATATTCGCAAGTATTTGAATCTAAATCATTCGTTACGCATGGGGTAGAAGCTAAGCCTTTTACTTCGCATTGATTTGCCGCTAAACCATTTGTTTCGCATGTATTTGGAGCTCAACCTTGTGTTTCGCATGAATTTGAAGCAAAATCATGTGTTTCGCATGGATTTGAAGCTAACTCGTTCGTTTCGCCTGCATATGAAGCTATATCACTTAAATCGCAAGTATTTGAAGCTAAATCATTCGTTTCGCATGGATTTGAAGCTAAAACTTCTACATCGCATTGATTTGCAGCTTAATCATGTGTTTGGCATGGATTTGAAGCAAACTCGTTTGTTTCCCCTGCATTTGAAGCTATATCACTTATATAATGAGTATCTGTGCTAAATCATTTCTTTCGCATGGATTTGAAGCTAAACCTTCTACATCGCATTGATTTGCAGCTAAATCATGCGTCTCGCATGGATTTGAAGCTAACTCGATCGTTGCGCATGCAGTTAAATCTCAATAACGTATATCACAAGTATTTGTACGTAAATCATTTGCTTCGAATGGATTTGAAGCTAAACCTTCTACATCGCATTGATTTGCAGCTTCATCATGTGTTTTGCATGGATTTGAAGCTAACTCGTTTTTTTCCCCTGCATTTGAAGCTATATCACTTATATAACAAGTATCTGATGACAAATCATTTGTTTCGCACGGATTTGAAGCTGAACCTTCTATTTCGCATTGATTTGAAGCTAAATCATGTGTTTCGCATGGATTTGAAGCTAACTCGTTCGTTTCGCCTGCATATGAAGCTATATCACTTATATCGCAAGTATTTGAAGCTAAATCATTTGTTTCGCATAGATTTGAAGCTAAACCTTTTACATCGCATTGATTTGAAGCTAAATCATTTATTTCCTTTGGATTTGGAGCTAACTCGTTTGTTTCGCATGCAGTTGAAACTAAATTATGTATATCACAAGTATCTGAGTCCAAGCTATTTGTTTCGCAAGAATATGAAGCTTAACCATGTGTTTCGCATGAGTTTGGAGCTAAATTATGTGTTTCGCATGATTTTCAAGCTATCTCGTTTGTTTCGCCTGCATTTGAAGCAATATCACTAATATCGCGAGTATTTGAAGCTGAATCATTTGTTTCGCTCAGATCTGAAGCTAAACCTTCTACATCACATTGATTTGAAGCTAAATCATATGTTTCCCTTGGATAAGAAGCTAAATCATGTGTTTCGCGCGGATGTGAAGCTAACTCGTTTGTTCGCATGCATTTGTAGCTGTATCCCTTATATTCGCAAGTATTTGAAGCTAAATCATTCGTTTCGCATGGATTTGAAGCTAAGCCCTCTACTTCGCATTGATTGGAAGCTAAATCATGTGTTTTGCATGGATTTGAAGCTGACTCGTTTGTTTCGCCTGCACTTGAAGCTATATCACTTATATAACAAGTATCTGATGACAAATCATTTGTTTCGCACGGATTTGAAGCTGAACCTTCTATTTCGCATTGATTTGAAGCTAAATCATGTGTTTCGCATGGATTTGAAGCTAACTCGTTCGTTTCGCCTGCATATGAAGCTATATCACTTATATCGCAAGTATTTGAAGCTAAATCATTTGTTTCGCATAGATTTGAAGCTAAACCTTTTACATCGCATTGATTTGAAGCTAAATCATTTATTTCCTTTGGATTTGGAGCTAACTCGTTTGTTTCGCATGCAGTTGAAACTAAATTATGTATATCACAAGTATCTGAGTCCAAGCTATTTGTTTCGCAAGAATATGAAGCTTAACCATGTGTTTCGCATGAGTTTGGAGCTAAATTATGTGTTTCGCATGATTTTGAAGCTATCTCGTTTGTTTCGCCTGCATTTGAAGCAATATCACTAATATCGCGAGTATTTGAAGCTGAATCATTTGTTTCGCTCAGATCTGAAGCTAAACCTTCTACATCACATTGATTTGAAGCTAAATCATATGTTTCCCTTGGATAAGAAGCTAAATCATGTGTTTCGCGCGGATGTGAAGCTAACTCGTTTGTTCGCATGCATTTGTAGCTGTATCCCTTATATTCGCAAGTATTTGAAGCTAAATCATTCGTTTCGCATGGATTTGAAGCTAAGCCCTCTACTTCGCATTGATTGGAAGCTAAATCATGTGTTTTGCATGGATTTGAAGCTGACTCGTTTGTTTCGCCTGCACTTGAAGCTATATCACTCATATTCGCAACTATTTGTAGCTCAATCATTCGTTTCGCATGGATTTGAAGCTAAGCCTTCTAGTTCGCATTGATTTGAAGCTAAATCATGTATTTCGCATGCATTTAAAGCGAAAGCTTCTGTTCTGCATTGATTTGAAGGTAAATCATGTGTTTATCATGGATTTGAAACTATCTCGTATGATTCGCCTGCATTTACAGCTATTTCATTTACACGGCAGGTATTTGAAGCTAAATCATTCGTTACGCATGGATTTGAAGCTAAACCTTCTACATCGAATTGGTTTGAAGCTAAATCATGTGTTTCGCATGTATTTGAAGCTAACTCGTTTGATTCGCATGCAATTGAAGCTAAATCATATATATCATAAGTATTTGAAGCTAAACCATTTGTTTCGCATGGATTTGAAGCTAAGACTTCTACTTCGCATTGATTGAAAGCTAAATCATGTGTTCTACATGGATTTGAACCTAACTCGTTTGTTTCGCCTGCATTTGAAGCTCTTCGAATTATACTGCAAGTATTTGAAGCTAAATCATTCGTTTCGCATGGATTTGAAGCTAAGCCTTCTAATTCGCATTGTTTTGCAGCTAAATCATGTATTTCGCATGGATTTGAAACAAACTCGATTGTTTCGCATGCAGTTGATGCTAAATCATGTTTATCACAAGTATCTGAAGCTAAACCATTTGTTTCCAAGAATATGAAACTAATCCATGAGTTTCGCATGAATTTGAAGCCAAATCATGTGTTTCGCATGGATTTGAAGCTAACTCGTTTGTTTCGCCTGCACTTAAAACTATATCACTCATATTGGCAACTATTTGAAGCTCAATCATTCGTTTCGCATGGATTTGAAGCTAAGCCTTCTAGTTCGCATTTATTTGAAGCTAAATCATGTGTTTCGCATGGTTTTGAAGCTAACTCGTTTGTTTCGCCTGCACTTGAAACTATACCACTCATATTCGCAACTTTTTGAAGCTCAATCATTCGTTTCGCATGGATTTGAAGCTAAGCCTTCTAGTTCGCATTGATTTGAAGCTAAATAATGTGTTTCGCATGGATTTGAAGCTAACTCGTTTGTATCGCCTGCACTTGAAACTGTATCACTCATATTGGCAACTATTTGAAGCTAAGCCTTCTAGTTCGCATTGATTTGAAGCTAAATCATGTGTTTCGCATGGTTTTGAATCTAACTCGTTTGTTTCGCCTGCATTTGAAGCTCTTCGAATTATACTGCAAGTATTTGAAGCTAAATCATTCGTTTCGCATGGATTTGAAGCTATATCATGTATATCACAAGTATTTGAAGTATTCGCATGGATTTGAAGCTAGTCTTTCTACTTCGCATTGATTTGAAGCAAAATCTAGTGTTTTGCTTGGATTTGAAGCTTAGCCTTCTACTTCGCATTGATTTGAAGCTAAATGATGTGTTTCGCATGGATTTGAAGCTAACTCGATTGTTTCGCCAGCATTTGAATCTATATCACTTATATCGCAAGAATCTGAAGCTAAATCATTCGTTTCTCACGGATTTGAAGCTAAACCATTTGTTTCTCATTGATTTGACGCTAAGCCTTCTACTTCGCATTGATTTGAAGGTAAATCATGTGTTTCGCATGGATTTGAAGTTAACTCGTTTGTTTCGTATTCAGTTCAAGCTAGATTATGTATATGAAAACTACTTGTATCCAAAACCAGTTGAATTTGAAGCTAACTCGTTTGTTTGGCATGCAGTTGAAGCTAAATCGTGTATATCACAAGTATTTGAAGCTAAACCATTTGTTTCGCATGGATTTGAAGCTAAGACATCTAGTTCGCATTGATTTGAAGCTAAATCATACGGTCCACATGGACTTGAAACTAACTCGCTTGTTTCGCATGCAGTTGAAGCTAAATCAGGTTTAACACAAGTATCCGAATCTAAACCAATTGTTTCGCATTGATTTGAAGCTAAGCCTTCAACTTAGCATTGAATTGAAGTTAAATCATGTGGTTCCCTTGGGTTTGAAGCTAACTAGTTTATTTCGTATGCAGTTGAAGCTAAATCATGTTTATCACAAGTATCTGAAGCTTAACCATACGTTTCGCAAGAATATGAAGCTAATCCATGTGTTTCGCATGAATATGACCATAAATCTTGTGTTTCTCATGAATTTGAAACTAAATAATCTGTTTCGCTTGGAATTAAAGGTAACTTGTTTCGCCTGCATTTGAAGCTATTTCACTTGTATCGCAAGTATTTGAAGCTAATCCATTTGTTTCGCTTGGATTTGAAGTTAAGCCTTCTATTTTGCATTGATTTGTAGTTAAATCATGTGTTTCCCTTGGATTTGAAGCTAAATTATGTGTTCCGCATGGATTTCAAGAATAACTCGCTCGTTTCGCATGCAGTTGAAGCTAAATCATGTATATGACTAGTATATGAAGCTAAACTTTTGTTTCGCATTGATTTGAAGCTAAGGTTTCTACTTCGCATGATTTGAATCTAAATTACGTGTTCCGCATTGATTTGAAGCCAACTCTTTTGCACCGCCTGCATTTGAAGATAAATCACGTATATCACATGTATTTGAAGCTAAACCATTTGATTCGCATGGATTTGAAGCTAAGACCACTACTTCGCATTGATTGTAGCTAAATCATGTGTTTCCCTTGGATTTGAAGTTAACTCGTTTGTTTCGCATGCAGTTGAAGCTAAATCATGTATATCACCAGTATTTGAAGCTAAAATATTTGATTCGCATGAATTTCAAGCTAAGCCTTCTAGTTCGCATTGATTTGAAGCTAAATAATGTGTTTCGCATGGATTTGAAGCTAACTCGTTTCTTTCGCATGCAGTTGAAGCTAAATCACATATATGACTAGTATATGAAGCTAAACTTTTGTTTCGCATTGATTTGAAGCTAAGTTTTCTACTTCGCATGATTTGAATCTAAATTACGTGTTCCGCATTGATTTGAAGCCCACTCTTTTGCTTCGCCTGCATTTAAAGTTAAATCACGTATATCACATGTATTTGAAGCTAAACCATTTGATTCGCATGGATTTGAAGCTAAGCCCTCTTCTTCGCATCGATTTGAAATTAAATGATGTGTTTCCTTTGGATTTGAAGCTAACTCGTTTTTTTCGCATGCAGTGAAGCTAAATAATGTATATCACCAGTATTTGAACCTAAAACATTTGATTCGCATGAATTTGAAGCTAAGCCTTCTAGTTCGCATTGATTTGAAGCTAAATCATGTGTGTCGCATGGAGTTGAAGCTAACCCGTTTGTTTCGCCTCCATTTGAAACTATATCACACATATTCGCAACTATTTGAAGCTCAGTCATTCGTATCGCATGGATTTGAAGCTAAGCCTTCTAATTCGCTTTGATTTGAAGCTAAATCATGTGTTTCGCATGGATTTGAAGCTATCTCGTTTGTTTCGCCTGCAGTTGAAGCTAAATCATGTATATCACCATTATTTGAAGCTAAAACATTTGATTCGCTTGAATTTGAAGCTAAGCCTTCTAGTTCGCATTGATTTGAAGCTAAATAATGTGTTTCGCATGGATTTGAAGCTAAGCCTTCTAGTTCGCATTGATTTCAAGCTAAATCATGTGTGTCGCATGGAGTTGAAGCTAACTCGTTTGTTTCGCCACCATTTGAAACTATATCACTCATATTCGCAACTATTTGAAGCTCAGTCATTCGTTTCGCATGGATTTGAAGCTAAGCCTTCTAATTCGCTTTGATTTGAAGCTAAATCATGTGTTTCGCATGGATTTGAAGCTATCTCGTTTGTTTCGCCTGCAGTTGAAGCTAAATCATGTATATCACCATTATTTGAAGCTAAAACATTTGATTCGCTTGAATTTGAAGATAAGCCTTCTAGTTCGCATTGATTTGTAGCTCAATCATTCGTTTCGCATGGATTTGAAGCTAAGCCTTCTAGTTCGCATTGATTTGAAGCTAAATCATGTATTTCGCATGCATTTAAAGCGAAAGCTTCTGTTCTGCATTGATTTGAAGGTAAATCATGTGTTTATCATGGATTTGAAGTTAACTCGTATGATTCGCCTGCATTTACAGCTATTTCATTTACACGGCAGGTATTTGAAGCTAAATCATTCGTTACGCATGGATTTGAAGCTAAACCTTCTACATCGAATTGGTTTGAAGCTAAATCATGTGTTTCGCATGTATTTGAAGCTAACTCGTTTGATTCGCATGCAATTGAAGCTAAATCATATATATCATAAGTATTTGAAGCTAAACCATTTGTTTCGCATGGATTTGAAGCTAAGCCTTCTAATTCGCTTTGATTTGAAGCTAAATCATGTGTTTCACATGGATTTGAAGCTATCTCGTTTGTTTCGTCTGCAGTTGAAGCTAAATCATGTATATCACCATTATTTGAAGCTAAAACATTTGATTCGCTTGAATTTGAAGCTAAGCCTTCTAGTTCGCATTGATTTGAAGCTAAATAATGTGTTTCGCATGGATTTGAAGCTAAGCCTTCTAGTTCGCATTGATTTCAAGCTAAATCATGTGTGTCGCATGGAGTTGAAGCTAACTCGTTTGTTTCGCCACCATTTGAAACTATATCACTCATATTCGCAACTATTTGAAGCTCAGTCATTCGTTTCGCATGGATTTGAAGCTAAGCCTTCTAGTTCGCATTGATTTGAAGCTAAATCATGTATTTCGCATGCATTTAAAGCCAACTCTTTTGCTTCGCCTGCATTTAAAGTTAAATCACGTATATCACATGTATTTGAAGCTAAACCATTTGATTCGCATGGATTTGAAGCTAAGCCCTCTACTTCGCATCGATTTGAAATTAAATGATGTGTTTCCTTTGGATTTGAAGCTAACTCGTTTGTTTCGCATGCAGTGAAGCTAAATAATGTATATCACCAGTATTTGAACCTAAAACATTTGATTCGCATGAATTTGAAGCTAAGCCTTCTAGTTCGCATTGATTTGAAGCTAAATCATGTGTGTCGCATGGAGTTGAAACTAACCCGTTTGTTTCGCCTCCATTTGAAACTATATCACACATATTCGCAACTATTTGAAGCTCAGTCATTCGTTTCGCATGGATTTGAAACTAAGCCTTCTAATTCGCTTTGATTTGAAGCTAAATCATGTGTTTCGCATGGATTTGAAGCTATCTCGTTTGTTTCGCCTGCAGTTGAAGCTAAATCATGTATATCACCATTATTTGAAGCTAAAACATTTGATTCGCTTGAATTTGAAGATAAGCCTTCTAGTTCGCTTTGATTTGAAGCTAAATAATGTGTTTCGCATGGATTTGAAGCTAAGCCTTCTAGTTCGCATTGATTTCAAGCTAAATCATGTGTGTCGCATGGAGTTGAAGCTAACTCGTTTGTTTCGCCACCATTTGAAACTATATCACTCATATTCGCAACTATTTGAAGCTCAATCATTCGTTTCGCATGCATTTGAAGCTAAGCCTTCTAATTCGCTTTGATTTGAAGCTAAATCATGTGTTTCGCATGGATTTGAAGCTATCTCGTTTGTTTCGCCTGCAGTTGAAGCTAAATCATGTATATCACCATTATTTGAAGCTAAAACATTTGATTCGCATGAATTTGAAGCTAAGCCTTCTAGTTCGCATTGATTTGAAGCCAAATCATGTGTTTCGCATGGATTTGAAGCTAACTCGTTTGTTTCGCCTGCACTTGAAACTATATCACTCATATTCGCAACTATTTGAAGCTCAATCATTCGTTTCGCATGGATTTGAAGCTAAGCCTTCTACTTCGCATCGATTTGATGCTATATCATGTGTTTCTCATGGAATTGAAGCTAGATCATGTGCTTCGCTTGTATTTGAAGCTAATTCGTTTGTTTCGCAAGCAGTGAAGCTAAATAATGTATATCACCAGTATTTGAAGCTAAACCATTTGTTTTGCATGGATTTGAAGCTGACTCGTTTGTTTCGCCTGCACTTGAAGCTATATCACTCATATTCACAACTATTTGTAGCTCAATCATTCGTTTCGCATGGATTTGAAGCTAAGCCTTCTAGTTCGCATTGATTTGAAGCTAAATCATGTATTTCGCATGCATTTAAAGCGAAAGCTTCTGTTCTGCATTGATTTGAAGGTAAATCATGTGTTTATCATGGATTTGAAACTAACTCGTATGATTCGCCTGCATTTACAGCTATTTCATTTACACGGCAGGTATTTGAAGCTAAATCATTCGTTACGCATGGATTTGAAGCTAAACCTTCTACATCGAATTGGTTTGAAGCTAAATCATGTGTTTCGCATGTATTTGAAGCTAACTCGTTTGATTCGCATGCAATTGAAGCTAAATCATATATATCATAAGTATTTGAAGCTAAACCATTTGTTTCGCATGGATTTGAAGCTAAGACTTCTACTTCGCATTGATTGAAAGCTAAATCATGTGTTCTACATGGATTTGAACCTAACTCGTTTGTTTCGCCTGCATTTGAAGCTCTTCGAATTATACTGCAAGTATTTGAAGCTAAATCATTCGTTTCGCATGGATTTGAAGCTAAGCCTTCTAATTCGCATTGTTTTGCAGCTAAATCATGTATTTCGCATGGATTTGAAACAAACTCGATTGTTTCGCATGCAGTTGATGCTAAATCATGTTTATCACAAGTATCTGAAGCTAAACCATTTGTTTCCAAGAATATGAAACTAATCCATGAGTTTCGCATGAATTTGAAGCCAAATCATGTGTTTCGCATGGATTTAAAGCTAACTCGTTTGTTTCGCCTGCACTTAAAACTATATCACTCATATTGGCAACTATTTGAAGCTCAATCATTCGTTTCGCATGGATTTGAAGCTAAGCCTTCTAGTTCGCATTTATTTGAAGCTAAATCATGTGTTTCGCATGGTTTTGAAGCTAACTCGTTTGTTTCGCCTGCACTTGAAACTATACCACTCATATTCGCAACTTTTTGAAGCTCAATCATTCGTTTCGCATGGATTTGAAGCTAAGCCTTCTAGTTCGCATTGATTTGAAGCTAAATAATGTGTTTCGCATGGATTTGAAGCTAACTCGTTTGTTTCGCCCGCACTTGAAACTGTATCACTCATATTGGCAACTATTTGAAGCTAAGCCTTCTAGTTTCGCATTGATTTGAAGCTAAATCATGTGTTTCGCTTGGTTTTGAAGCTAACTCGTTTGTTTCGCCTGCACTTGAAACTATATCACTCATATTCGCAACTATTTGAAGCTCAATCATTCGTTTCGCATGGATTTGAAGCTAAGCCTTCTACTTCGCATCGATTTGATGCTATATCATGTGTTTCTCATGGAATTGAAGCTAGATCATGTGCTTCGCTTGTATTTGAAGCTAATTCGTTTGTTTCGCAAGCAGTGAAGCTAAATAATGTATATCACCAGTATTTGAAGCTAAACCATTTGTTTCGCATGGATTTGAAGCTAACTCGTTTGTGTCGCCTGCACTTGGAACTATATCACTCATATTCGCAACTATTTGAAGCTCAACCATTCGTTTCGCATGGATTTGAAGCTAAGCCTTCTAGTTCGCATTGACTTGAAGCTAAATCATGTGTTTCGCATGCATTTAAACCGAATGCTTCTGTTCTGCATTGATTTGAAGGTAAATCATGTGTTTATCATGTATTTGAAGCTAACTCGTTTGATTCGCATGCAATTGAAGCTAAATCATATATATCATAAGTATTTCAAGCTAAACCATTTGTATCGCATGGATTTGAAGCTAAGACTTCTACTTCGCATTGATTGAAAGCTAAATCATGTGTTCTACATGGATTTGAACCTAACTCGTTTGTTTCGCCTGCATTTGAAGCTATATCATGTATATCACAAGTATTTGAAGTATTCGCATGGATTTGAAGCTAGTCTTTCTACTTCGCATTGATTTGAAGCAAAATCTAGTGTTTTGCTTGGATTTGAAGCTTAGCCTTCTACTTCGCATTGATTTGAAGCTAAATGATGTGTTTCGCATGGATTTGAAGCTAACTCGATTGTTTCGCCAGCATTTGAATCTATATCACTTATATCGCAAGAATCTGAAGCTAAATCATTCGTTTCTCACGGATTTGAAGCTAAACCATCTACATCGCATTGATTTAAGGCTAAATCAAGCGCTTCGTTTGGATTTGATGCTAATTCGTTCGTTTGGCATGCAGTTGAAGCTAAATCATGTATATCACACGTATTTGAAGCTAAACCATTTGTTTCTCATTGATTTGACGCTAAGCCTTCTACTTCGCATTGATTTGAAGGTAAATCATGTGTTTCGCATGGATTTGAAGTTAACTCGTTTGTTTCGTATTCAGTTCAAGCTAGATTATGTATATGAAAGCTACTTCTATCCAAAACCAGTTGAATTTGAAGCTAACTCGTTTGTTTGGCATGCAGTTGAAGCTAAATCGTGTATATCACAAGTATTTGAAGCTAAACCATTTGTTTCGCATGGATTTGAAGCTAAGACATCTAGTTCGCATTGATTTGAAGCTAAATCATACGGTCCACATGGACTTGAAACTAACTCGCTTGTTTCGCATGCAGTTGAAGCTAAATCAGGTTTAACACAAGTATCCGAATCTAAACCAATTGTTTCGCATTGATTTGAAGCTAAGCCTTCAACTTAGCATTGAATTGAAGTTAAATCATGTGGTTCCCTTGGGTTTGAAGCTAACTAGTTTATTTCGTATGCAGTTGAAGCTAAATCATGTTTACCACAAGTATCTGAAGCTTAACCATACGTTTCGCAAGAATATGAAGCTAATCCATGTGTTTCGCATGAATATGACCATAAATCTTGTGTTTCTCATGAATTTGAAACTAAATAATCTGTTTCGCTTGGAATTAAAGGTAACTTGTTTCGCCTGCATTTGAAGCTATTTCACTTGTATCGCAAGTATTTGAAGCTAATCCATTTGTTTCGCTTGGATTTGAAGCTAAGGCTTCTACTTTGCATTGATTTGTAGTTAAATCATGTGTTTCCCTTGGATTTGAAGCTAAATTATGTGTTCCGCATGGATTTCAAGAATAACTCGCTCGTTTCGCATGCAGTTGAAGCTAAATCATGTATATGACTAGTATATGAAGCTAAACATTTGTTTCGCATTGATTTGAAGCTAAGGTTTCTACTTCGCATGATTTGAATCTAAATTACGTGTTCCGCATTGATTTGAAGCCAACTCTTTTGCACCGCCTGCATTTGAAGATAGATCACGTATATCACATGTATTTGAAGCTAAACCATTTGATTCGCATGGATTTGAAGCTAAGACCACTACTTCGCATTGATTTTAGCTAAATCATGTGTTTCCCTTGGATTTGAAGTTAACTCGTTTGTTTCGCATGCAGTTAAAGCTAAATCATGTATATCACCAGTATTTGAAGCTAAAACATTTTATTCGCATGAATTTGAAGCTAAGCCTTCTAGTTCGCATTGATTTGTAGCCAAATCATGTGTTTCGCATGGATTTGAAGCTAACTCGTTTGTTTCGCCTGCACTTGAAGCTATATCACTCATATTCGCAACTATTTGTAGCTCAATCATTCGTTTCGCATGGATTTGAAGCTAAGCCTTCTAGTTCGCATTGATTTGAAGCTAAATCATGTATTTCGCATGCATTTAAAGCGAAAGCTTCTGTTCTGCATTGATTTGAAGGTAAATCATGTGTTTATCATGGATTTGAAGTTAACTCGTATGATTCGCCTGCATTTACAGCTATTTCATTTACACGGCAGGTATTTGAAGCTAAATCATTCGTTACGCATGGATTTGAAGCTAAACCTTCTACATCGAATTGGTTTGAAGCTAAATCATGTGTTTCGCATGTATTTGAAGCTAACTCGTTTGATTCGCATGCAATTGAAGCTAAATCATATATATCATAAGTATTTGAAGCTAAACCATTTGTTTCGCATGGATTTGAAGCTAAGCCTTCTAATTCGCTTTGATTTGAAGCTAAATCATGTGTTTCGCATGGATTTGAAGCTATCTCGTTTGTTTCGTCTGCAGTTGAAGCTAAATCATGTATATCACCATTATTTGAAGCTAAAACATTTGATTCGCTTGAATTTGAAGCTAAGCCTTCTAGTTCGCATTGATTTGAAGCTAAATAATGTGTTTCGCATGGATTTGAAGCTAAGCCTTCTAGTTCGCATTGATTTCAAGCTAAATCATGTGTGTCGCATGGAGTTGAAGCTAACTCGTTTGTTTCGCCACCATTTGAAACTATATCACTCATATTCGCAACTATTTGAAGCTCAGTCATTCGTTTCGCATGGATTTGAAGCTAAGCCTTCTAGTTCGCATTGATTTGAAGCTAAATCATGTATTTCGCATGCATTTAAAGCCAACTCTTTTGCTTCGCCTGCATTTAAAGTTAAATCACGTATATCACATGTATTTGAAGCTAAACCATTTGATTCGCATGGATTTGAAGCTAAGCCCTCTACTTCGCATCGATTTGAAATTAAATGATGTGTTTCCTTTGGATTTGAAGCTAACTCGTTTGTTTCGCATGCATTGAAGCTAAATAATGTATATCACCAGTATTTGAACCTAAAACATTTGATTCGCATGAATTTGAAGCTAAGCCTTCTAGTTCGCATTGATTTGAAGCTAAATCATGTGTGTCGCATGGAGTTGAAGCTAACCCGTTTGTTTCGCCTCCATTTGAAACTATATCACACATATTCGCAACTATTTGAAGCTCAGACATTCGTTTCGCATGGATTTGAAGCTAAGCCTTCTAATTCGCTTTGATTTGAAGCTAAATCATGTGTTTCGCATGGATTTGAAGCTATCTCGTTTGTTTCGCCTGCAGTTGAAGCTAAATCATGTATATCACCATTATTTGAAGCTAAAACATTTGATTCGCTTGAATTTGAAGATAAGCCTTCTAGTTTGCATTGATTTGAAGCTAAATAATGTGTTTCGCATGGATTTGAAGCTAAGCCTTGTAGTTCGCATTGATTTCAAGCTAAATCATGTGTGTCGCATGGAGTTGAAGCTAACTCGTTTGTTTCGCCACCATTTGAAACTATATCACTCATATTCGCAACTATTTGAAGCTCAATCATTCGTTTCGCATGGATTTGAAGCTAAGCCTTCTAATTCGCTTTGATTTGAAGCTAAATCATGTGTTTCGCATGGATTTGAAGCTATCTCGTTTGTTTCGCCTGCAGTTGAAGCTAAATCATGTATATCACCATTATTTGAAGCTAAAACATTTGATTCGCATGAATTTGAAGCTAAGCCTTCTAGTTCGCATTGATTTGAAGCCAAATCATGTGTTTCGCATGGATTTGAAGCTAACTCGTTTGTTTCGCCTGCACTTGAAACTATATCACTCATATTCGCAACTATTTGAAGCTCAATCATTCGTTTCGCATGGATTTGAAGCTAAGCCTTCTACTTCGCATTGATTTGAAGCTAAATCATGTGTTCCGCATGGATTTCAAGAATAACTCGCTCGTTTCGCATGCAGTTGAAGCTAAATCATGTATATGACTAGTATATGAAGCTAAACTTTTGTTTCGCATTGATTTGAAGCTAAGGTTTCTACTTCGCATGATTTGAATCTAAATTACGTGTTCCGCATTGATTTGAAGCCAACTCTTTTGCACCGCCTGCATTTGAAGATAAATCACGTATATCACATGTATTTGAAGCTAAACCATTTGATTCGCATGGATTTGAAGCTAAGCCCACTACTTCGCATTGATTGTAGCTAAATCATGTGTTTCCCTTGGATTTGAAGCTAACTCGTTTGTTTCGCATGCAGTTGAAGCTAAATCATGTATATCACCAGTATTTGAAGCTAAAACATTTTATTCGCATGGATTTGAAGCTAAGCCTTCTACTTCGCATCGATTTGATGCTATATCATGTGTTTCTCATGGAATTGAAGCTAGATCATGTGCTTCGCTTGTATTTGAAGCTAATTCGTTTGTTTCGCAAGCAGTGAAGCTAAATAATGTATATCACCAGTATTTGAAGCTAAACCATTTGTTTCGCATGGATTTGAAGCTAACTCGTTTGTGTCGCCTGCACTTGGAACTATATCACCCATATTCGCAACTATTTGAAGCTCAATCATTCGTTTCGCATGGATTTGAAGCTAAGCCTTCTAGTTCGCATTTATTTGAAGCTAAATCATGTGTTTCGCATGCATTTAAACCGAAAGCTTCTGTTCTGCATTGATTTGAAGGTAAATCATGTGTTTATCATGGATTTGAAGCTAACTCGTATGATTCGCATGCATTTACAGCTATTTCATTTAAACGGCCAGTATTTAAAGATGAATCATTCGTTACGCATGGATTTGAAGCTAAACCTTCTACATCGAATTGGTTTGAAGCTAAATCATGTGTTTCGCATGTATTTGAAGCTAACTCGTTTGATTCGCATGCAATTGAAGCTAAATCATATATATCATAAGTATTTGAAGCTAAACCATTTGTATCGCATGGATTTGAAGCTAAGACTTCTACTTCGCATTGATTGAAAGCTAAATCATGTGTTCTACATGGATTTGAACCTAACTCGTTTGTTTCGCCTGCATTTGAAGCTATATCATGTATATCACAAGTATTTGAAGTATTCGCATGGATTTGAAGCTAAGCCTTCTAATTCGCTTTGATTTGAAGCTAAATCATGTGTTTCGCATGGATTTGAAGCTATCTCGTTTGTTTCGCCTGCAGTTGAAGCTAAATCATGTATATCACCATTATTTGAAGCTAAAACATTTGATTCGCATGAATTTGAAGCTAAGCCTTCTAGTTCGCATTGATTTGAAGCCAAATCATGTGTTTCGCATGGATTTGAAGCTAACTCGTTTGTTTCGCCTGCACTTGAAACTATATCACTCATATTCGCAACTATTTGAAGCTCAATCATTCGTTTCGCATGGATTTGAAGCTAAGCCTTCTACTTCGCATTGATTTGAAGCTAAATCATGTGTTCCGCATGGATTTCAAGAATAACTCGCTCGTTTCGCATGCAGTTGAAGCTAAATCATGTATATGACTAGTATATGAAGCTAAACTTTTGTTTCGCATTGATTTGAAGCTAAGGTTTCTACTTCGCATGATTTGAATCTAAATTACGTGTTCCGCATTGATTTGAAGCCAACTCTTTTGCACCGCCTGCATTTGAAGATAAATCACGTATATCACATGTATTTGAAGCTAAACCATTTGATTCGCATGGATTTGAAGCTAAGCCCACTACTTCGCATTGATTGTAGCTAAATCATGTGTTTCTCATGGAATTGAAGCTAGATCATGTGCTTCGCTTGTATTTGAAGCTAATTCGTTTGTTTCGCAAGCAGTGAAGCTAAATAATGTATATCACCAGTATTTGAAGCTAAACCATTTGTTTCGCATGGATTTGAAGCTAACTCGTTTGTGTCGCCTGCACTTGGAACTATATCACCCATATTCGCAACTATTGAAGCTCAATCATTCGTTTCGCATGGATTTGAAGCTAAGCCTTCTAGTTCGCATTTATTTGAAGCTAAATCATGTGTTTCGCATGCATTTAAACCGAAAGCTTCTGTTCTGCATTGATTTGAAGGTAAATCATGTGTTTATCATGGATTTGAAGCTAACTCGTATGATTCGCCTGCATTTACAGCTATTTCATTTAAACGGCCAGTATTTAAAGATGAATCATTCGTTACGCATGGATTTGAAGCTAAACCTTCTACATCGAATTGGTTTGAAGCTAAATCATGTGTTTCGCATGTATTTGAAGCTAACTCGTTTGATTCGCATGCAATTGAAGCTAAATCATATATATCATAAGTATTTGAAGCTAAACCATTTGTATCGCATGGATTTGAAGCTATCTCGTTTGTTTCGCCTGCAGTTGAAGCTAAATCATGTATATCACCATTATTTGAAGCTAAAACATTTGATTCGCATGAATTTGAAGCTAAGCCTTCTAGTTCGCATTGATTTGAAGCCAAATCATGTATTTCGCATGGATTTGAAACAAACTCGATTGTTTCGCATGCAGTTGATGCTAAATCATGTTTATCACAAGTATCTGAAGCTAAACCATTTGTTTCCAAGAATATGAAACTAATCCATGAGTATGGCATGAATTTGAAGCCAAATCATATGTTTCGCATGGATTTGAAGCTAACTCGTTTGTTTCGCCTGCACTTAAAACTGTATGACTCATATTGGCAACTATTTGAAGCTCAATCATTCGTTTCGCATGGATTTGAAGCTAAGCCTTCTAGTTCGCATTGATTTGAAGCTAAATCATGTGTTTCGCATGGTTTTGAAGCTAACTCGTTTGTTTCGCCTGCACTTGAAACTATATCACTCATATTCGCAACTATTTGAAGCTCAATCATTCGTTTCGCATGGATTTGAAGCTAAGCCTTCTAGTTCGCATTGATTTGAAGCTAAATCATGTGTTTCGCATGGTTTTGAAGCTAACTCGTTTGTTTCGCCTGCACTTGAAACTATATCACTCATATTCGCAACTATTTGAAGCTCAATCATTCGTTTCGCATGGATTTGAAGCTAAGACTTCTACTTCGCATTGATTGAAAGCTAAATCATGTGTTCTACATGGATCTGAACCTAACTCGTTTGTTTCGCCTGCATTTGAAGCTCTTCGAATTATACTGCAAGTATTTGAAGCTAAATCATTCGTTTCGCATGGATTTGAAGCTAAGCCTTCTAATTCGCATTGTTTTGTAGCTAAATCATGTATTTCGCATGGATTTGAAACAAACTCGATTGTTTCGCATGCAGTTGATGCTAAATCATGTTTATCACAAGTATCTGAAGCTAAACCATTTGTTTCCAAGAATATGAAACTAATGCATGAGTTTCGCATGAATTTGAAGCCAAATCATGTGTTTCGCATGGATTTGAATCTAACTCGTTTGTTTCGCCTGCACTTAAAACTATATCACTCATATTGGCAACTATTTGAAGCTCAATCATTCGTTTCGCATGGATTTGAAGCTAAGCCTTCTAGTTCGCATTGATTTGAAGCTAAATCATGTGTTTCGCATGGTTTTGAAGCTAACTCGTTTGTTTCGCCTGCACTTGAAACTATATCACTCATATTCGCAACTATTTGAAGCTCAATCATTCGTTTCGCATGGATTTGAAGCTAAGCCTTCTAGTTCGCATTGATTTGAAGCTAAATAATGTGTTTCGCATGGATTTGAAGCTAACTCGTTTGTTTCGCCTGCACTTGAAACTATATCACTCATATTGGCAACTATTTGAAGCTAAGCCTTCTAGTTCGCATTGATTTGAAGCTAAATCATGTGTTTCGCTTGGTTTTGAAGCTAACTCGTTTGTTTCGCCTGCACTTGAAACTATATCACTCATATTCGCAACTATTTGAAGCTCAATCATTCGTTTCGCATGGATTTGAAGCTAAGCCTTCTACTTCGCATCGATTTGATGCTATATCATGTGTTTCGCATGCATTTGAAGCTAGATCATTTGCTTCGCTTGTATTTGAAGCTAATTCGTTTGTTTCGCAAGCAGTGAAGCTAAATAATGTATATCACCAGTATTTGAAGCTAAACCATTTGTTTCGCATGGATTTCAAGATAAACCTTCTTCTTCGCATGAATTTGAAGCTGACTCGATTGTTTCGCCTACATGAGTTGATGCTAAATCATGTGTTTCGTTTGGATTTGAAGCTAACTCATTTGTTTCGCATGCAGTTGAATCTAAATCATGTATATCACCAGTATTTGAAGGTAAAACATTTGATTCGCATTGATTTGAAGCTAAGGTTTCTACTTCGCATGATTTGAATCTAAATTACGTGTTCCGCATTGATTTGAAGCCAACTCTTTTGCACCGCCTGCATTTGAAGATAAATCACGTATATCACATGTATTTGAAGCTAAACCATTTGATTCGCATGGATTTGAAGCTAAGCCCACTACTTCGCATTGATTGTAGCTAAATCATGTGTTTCTCATGGAATTGAAGCTAGATCATGTGCTTCGCTTGTATTTGAAGCTAATTCGTTTGTTTCGCAAGCAGTGAAGCTAAATAATGTATATCACCAGTATTTGAAGCTAAACCATTTGTTTCGCATGGATTTGAAGCTAACTCGTTTGTGTCGCCTGCACTTGGAACTATATCACCCATATTCGCAACTATTTGAAGCTCAATCATTCGTTTCGCATGGATTTGAAGCTAAGCCTTCTAGTTCGCATTTATTTGAAGCTAAATCATGTGTTTCGCATGCATTTAAACCGAAAGCTTCTGTTCTGCATTGATTTGAAGGTAAATCATGTGTTTATCATGGATTTGAAGCTAACTCGTATGATTCGCCTGCATTTACAGCTATTTCATTTAAACGGCCAGTATTTAAAGATGAATCATTCGTTACGCATGGATTTGAAGCTAAACCTTCTACATCGAATTGGTTTGAAGCTAAATCATGTGTTTCGCATGTATTTGAAGCTAACTCGTTTGATTCGCATGCAATTGAAGCTAAATCATATATATCATAAGTATTTGAAGCTAAACCATTTGTATCGCATGGATTTGAAGCTATCTCGTTTGTTTCGCCTGCAGTTGAAGCTAAATCATGTATATCACCATTATTTGAAGCTAAAACATTTGATTCGCATGAATTTGAAGCTAAGCCTTCTAGTTCGCATTGATTGAAGCCAAATCATGTATTTCGCATGGATTTGAAACAAACTCGATTGTTTCGCATGCAGTTGATGCTAAATCATGTTTATCACAAGTATCTGAAGCTAAACCATTTGTTTCCAAGAATATGAAACTAATCCATGAGTATGGCATGAATTTGAAGCCAAATCATATGTTTCGCATGGATTTGAAGCTAACTCGTTTGTTTCGCCTGCACTTAAAACTGTATGACTCATATTGGCAACTATTTGAAGCTCAATCATTCGTTTCGCATGGATTTGAAGCTAAGCCTTCTAGTTCGCATTGATTTGAAGCTAAATCATGTGTTTCGCATGGTTTTGAAGCTAACTCGTTTGTTTCGCCTGCACTTGAAACTATATCACTCATATTCGCAACTATTTGAAGCTCAATCATTCGTTTCGCATGGATTTGAAGCTAAGCCTTCTAGTTCGCATTGATTTGAAGCTAAATCATGTGTTTCGCATGGTTTTGAAGCTAACTCGTTTGTTTCGCCTGCACTTGAAACTATATCACTCATATTCGCAACTATTTGAAGCTCAATCATTCGTTTCGCATGGATTTGAAGCTAAGACTTCTACTTCGCATTGATTGAAAGCTAAATCATGTGTTCTACATGGATCTGAACCTAACTCGTTTGTTTCGCCTGCATTTGAAGCTCTTCGAATTATACTGCAAGTATTTGAAGCTAAATCATTCGTTTCGCATGGATTTGAAGCTAAGCCTTCTAATTCGCATTGTTTTGTAGCTAAATCATGTATTTCGCATGGATTTGAAACAAACTCGATTGTTTCGCATGCAGTTGATGCTAAATCATGTTTATCACAAGTATCTGAAGCTAAACCATTTGTTTCCAAGAATATGAAACTAATGCATGAGTTTCGCATGAATTTGAAGCCAAATCATGTGTTTCGCATGGATTTGAATCTAACTCGTTTGTTTCGCCTGCACTTAAAACTATATCACTCATATTGGCAACTATTTGAAGCTCAATCATTCGTTTCGCATGGATTTGAAGCTAAGCCTTCTAGTTCGCATTGATTTGAAGCTAAATCATGTGTTTCGCATGGTTTTGAAGCTAACTCGTTTGTTTCGCCTGCACTTGAAACTATATCACTCATATTCGCAACTATTTGAAGCTCAATCATTCGTTTCGCATGGATTTGAAGCTAAGCCTTCTAGTTCGCATTGATTTGAAGCTAAATAATGTGTTTCGCATGGATTTGAAGCTAACTCGTTTGTTTCGCCTGCACTTGAAACTATATCACTCATATTGGCAACTATTTGAAGCTAAGCCTTCTAGTTCGCATTGATTTGAAGCTAAATCATGTGTTTCGCTTGGTTTTGAAGCTAACTCGTTTGTTTCGCCTGCACTTGAAACTATATCACTCATATTCGCAACTATTTGAAGCTCAATCATTCGTTTCGCATGGATTTGAAGCTAAGCCTTCTACTTCGCATCGATTTGATGCTATATCATGTGTTTCGCATGCATTTGAAGCTAGATCATTTGCTTCGCTTGTATTTGAAGCTAATTCGTTTGTTTCGCAAGCAGTGAAGCTAAATAATGTATATCACCAGTATTTGAAGCTAAACCATTTGTTTCGCATGGATTTCAAGATAAACCTTCTTCTTCGCATGAATTTGAAGCTGACTCGATTGTTTCGCCTACATGAGTTGATGCTAAATCATGTGTTTCGTTTGGATTTGAAGCTAACTCATTTGTTTCGCATGCAGTTGAATCTAAATCATGTATATCACCAGTATTTGAAGGTAAAACATTTGATTCGCATGGATTTGAAGCTAAGCCTTCTAATTCGCTTTTATTTGAAGCTAAATCATGTGTTTCGCATGGATTTGAAGTTTACTCGTTTGTTTTGCCTGCATTTGATGCTAAATCATGGATATCACAAGCATTAGAAGCTAAACCATTTGATTCGCATGTATTTGAAGCTAAGTCAACTACTTTGCATGAATTTGACGCTAAATCATGTGTCTCGCTTGGATTTGAAGCTAAGCCTTCTACTTCGAATTGATTTGAAGCTAAATCAAATATTTCGCATGGATTTGAGGCTAACACGTTTGTTTCGCCTGAATTTGAAGCTATTTTACTTATATTCGCAAGTATTTGAAGCTAAATCATTCGTTTCGCATGTATTTGAAGCTAAGCCTTCTACTTCGCATTGATTTGATGCTAAATAATGTGTTTCGTTTGGATTTGAAGCTAACTCATTTGTCTCTCCTGCATGTGAATCTATATCATTTATATCGCAAGTATTTGAATCTAAATCATATGTTGCGCATGGATTTGAAGCGAAACCTTCTACATCGCATTGACTTGCAGCTAAATCATGGGTTTGGCATGCATTTGAAGCTAACTCGTTCGTTGCGCATGCTGTTAAATCTAAATAACGTATATCACAAGTATTTTTAGCTAAACAATTTGTTTCGCATGGATTTGAATCTAAGCCCTGTACTTCGATTTGATTTGAAGCTAAATCATTTGTATCGCATGGATTTGAAGCTAAAGCTTCTATATAGCATTGATTTGAAGCTAAAGCTTCTACATCTTATTGATTTGAACCTAAATCATTTGAGTCGCATGGATTTGAAGCTAATCCTTCTACTTCGCTTTGATTTGAAGCTAAATCATGCGTATCGCATGGATTTTCAAGCTAACTCGTTTGATTCGTCTGCATTTGAAGCTATATCGCTTATATCCAAAGTGTTTGAAGCTATATCATTTGTTTCGCTGGGATTTGAAGCTAAACCTTCTACATCGCATTGATTCGAAGCTAAATCATGTCTTTCACAAGTATTTGGAGATGAACCATTTGAATCGCATGCATTTGAACCTGAGCCTTCTACTTCGCACTGATTTGCACCTAAATAATGTGTTTCGCATGGATTTGAAGCTAAACCTTCTACATACCATGGACTTGAAGCTATATCATGTGTTTGGCATAGATTTGAAGCTAAACCTTCTACATCGCATTGATTTGCAGCTGAATCATGTGTTTCGCATGGATTTGAAGATAACTCGTCCGTTTCGACTGCATTTGAAACTATATCACCCATATCCCACGTGTTTGAAGCTCATTCATTTGTTTCGCATGGATTTGAAGCTAAACCTTCTGCATCGCATGGATTTGAAGATAAATCATGTGTTTCGCATGGATTTGAAGCTAAGTCGTTTGTTTCGCCTGCATTTGAAACTATATCACTTATATCGCAAGTATTTGAAGCTAAATCATTTAATTCGCGCAGATTTGAAGCTAAACCTTCTACATCGCATTGATTTGCAGCTAAATCATGTGTTTCGCGTGAATTTGAAGATACATCATGTGTTTCGCATGGACTTGAATCTAACCCTTCTACTTCGCATTAATTAGAAGCTAAATCATGTGTTTCGCATGGTTTTTGCAGCAATCTCGTTTGATTCGTCTGCATTTGAAGCTATATCACTTACATCGCAAGTATTTGAGGCTAATTGATATGTTTCGCATGGATTTGAAGCTAACTCGTTTGTTACGCCTTCAGTTGAACCTATATCACTTATATCACAAGTATTTGAAGCTAAATCATTTGTTCCGCATGGATTTGAAGCTAAGCCTACTACGTCGCATTGATTTGCATATAAATCATTTGTTTCGCATGGATTTGAAGCTAACTCGTTGATTTTGCATGCATTTGCAGCTGTATCTCTTATATTCGCAAGTATTTGAATCTAAATCATTGGTTACGCATGGGGTAGTAGCTAAGCCTTTTACTTCGCATTGATTTGCCGCTAAACCATTTGTTTCGCATGTATTTGGAGCTAAACCATGTGTTTCGCATGAATTTGAAGATACATCATGTGTTTCGCATGGATTTGAATCTAACCCTTCTACTTCGCATTGATTAGAAGCTAAATCATGTCTTTCGCATGGTTTTTGCAGCAAACTCGTTTGATTCGTCTGCATTTGAAGCTATATCACTTATATCGCAAGTATTTGAGGCTAAATCATATGTTTCGCATGGATTTGAAGCTAACTCGTTTGTTACGCCTTCAGTTGAACCTATATCACTTATATCACAAGTATTTGAAGCTAAATCATTTGTTCCGCATGGATTTGAAGCTAAGCCTTCTACGTCGCATTGATTTGCATATAAATCATTTGTTTCGCATGGATTTGAAGCTTCCTCGTTTGTTTCGTCTGCATTTGAAGCTATATCACTTATATCGCAAGTATTTGATGTTATATCAGTTGTGTCGCATGGATTTGAAGCTAACTCGTTTGTTTCGCCTGCATTTGAAACTATATCACTTATATCGCAAGTATTTGAAGCTAAATCATTTAATTCGCGCAGATTTGAAGCTAAGCCTTCTACTTCGCATACATATCGAGCTAAATCATGTATTTCGAATGGATTTGATATTAACACGTTTGTTTCGCATCCAGTTGAAGCTAACTCATGTATATCACAAGTGTCTGAAGCTAAGCCATTTGTTCCGCATAGATTAGAAGCCAAGCCTTCTACTAACGCATTGATTTGAAGCTAAATCATGTGTTTCACATGGATTTGTAGCTAACTCGTTTGTTTCACCTGCATTTGAAGCTGTGTCATTTATATCGCAAGTATCTGACTGTAAATCATTTGTTTCTCATTGATTTGAAGCTAATCCATCTACATCGCATTGATTTGAAGGTAATTCAAGTGTTTCGCTTTGATTTGAAGCCAACTCGTTTGTTTCGCATGCAGTTGAAGCTAAATCAAGTATATCAAAAGGATTTTAAGCTAAATCATTTGATTCGCACTGATTTTAAGCTAAACCTTCTACTTCACATTGATTTGAAGCTATATCATATGTTTCGCTTGGATTCGAGGCTAACTCGTTTGTTTCGCATGCAGTTGAAGCTAAATCATGTGTTTCGCTTGGATTTGAATCGAACTCGTTTGTTTCTCATGCAGATGAAGCTAATTCACGTTTATCACAAGTATCTGAATCTAAACCATTTGTTTCGCAAGAATATGAAGCTAATCCATGTGTTTTGCATGAATTTGAAGCTAAATCATTTGTTTCACATGGATTTGAAGCTAACTCGTTTGTTTCGTCTGCATTTGTATCTATATCACTTATATCGCAAGTATTTGAAGCTAAATGACTTGTTTCGCATGGATTTGAAACTACACCTTCTACATCGCATTGATTTGTAGCTAAATCATGTGTTTCGCTTGGATTTGAAGCTAAATCATTTGTTTCGTATGGATTTGAAGCTGTCTCGTTTGTTTCGCCTGCATTTGATACTATATCACTTATGTCGCAAGTATCTTTACCTAAATCATTTGTTTCGCATGGATTTGAAGCTAATCCCTCTACTGCGCGTTGATTCGAAGCTAAATCATGTGTATCGCATGGATTTTGAAGCTAACTCGTTTGATTCGTCTGCATTTGAAGCTAAATCATTTATATCCCTAGTGTTTGAAGCTAAATCTCTTGTTTCGCATGGATTTGAAGCTAAAGCTTCTACTTCGCATTGATTTTAAGCTAAATCATTTGTTTCGCGTGGATTTGAAGGTAACTCGTTTGTATCGAATGCAGCTGCAACTAAATCATGTATATCACAATTATTTTAATCTAAACAATTTGTATCGCATGGATTTGAAGATAAGCCTTCTACTTCGCATTGATTTGAAGTTAAATCATGTGATCCGCATGGATTTGACGCTAACTCGTTTATTTCGCCTGCATTTGAGTCTATATCACTTATATCGCAAGTATTTGAAGGTAAATCATTTGTTTCGCATGCATTTGAAGCTTAATCATGTGTTTCGCATGGTTTTTGCAGCAAACTCGTTTGATTCGTCTGCATTTGAAGCTATATCACTTATATCGCAAGTATCTGAACCAAAATCATATCTTTCGCTTGGATTTGAAGCTAAGCCTTCTACTTCGCATTGATTTCAAGCTAAATCATGTGTATTGGCATGGATTTTGAAGCTAACTCGTTTGTTTCGCACGTAGGTGAAGTTAAATCATGTATATCACAAGTATTTGTAGCTAAACCATTTGATTCGCATGGAATTGAAACTAGACCATGTGTTTCGCATGTATTTGAAGATAAATCATGTGAATCGCATGGATTTGAAGCTAAATGAAGTTATTCGTGTGGAATTGAAGGTAACTCGTTTGGTTCGCCTGCATTTGGAGCTATGTCACTTATATCGCAAGTATTTGAAGCTAAATAATTAGTGTCGCTTGGATTTGAAGCTAAGCCTTCTACTTCGAATTGATTTGAATCTTAATCATGTGGATCGCATGGGTTTCAAGCTAACTCGTTTGATTCGCCTGCATTTGAAACTATATCACTTACATCGCAAGTATCTGAGGCTAAATCATTTGTTCCGCATGGATTTGATGCTAAGACTTCTACTTCCCATTGATTTGAAGCTAAATCATGTGTATAGCATCGATTTTGAAGCTAACACGTTTGATTCGTCTGCATTTGAAGCTATATCACTTATATCCCTAGTGTTTGAAGCTAAATCTCTTGTTTCGCATGGATTTGAAGCTAAACTTTCTACATCGCATTGATTATGAAGCTAAATCGTGTGCTTCGCACGGATTTGAAGCTAACTCGTTTGTTTCGCATGCAGTTGTGCCTAAATAATGTATATCACAAGTATGTGTAGCTAAACCATATGTTTCGCATAGATTTGAAGCTAAGCCCTCTACTTCACATTGATTTGAAGCTGAATCATGTGTATCGCTTTGTTTTGAAGCTAATTCGTTTGTTTCGCATGGAGTTGAATATAAATCATGTTTATCACAAGTATGTGAAGCTAAACCATTTGCTTCGCATGAATTTGAAGCTATACCATGTGTTTCGCCATGAATTTGAAGATAAATCATGTGTTTCGCATGGGTTTTGAAGCTGAGCCTCCTATATGGCACTGATTTGAAGCTAAATCATTTGTGTCGCATGGATTTGAAGCTAAACATTCTTCATCGCATTGATTTGAAGCTAAATTATGTGTTTCGCTTGGATTTGAATGTAACTCATTTGTTTCGCATGCAGTTGAAGCTATATCACCTATATCCCAAGTGTTTGAAGCTCAATCATTTGTTTCGCATGGATTAGAAACTAAACCTTCTACATCGCATTGATTTGAAGATAAATTATGTGTTTCGCATGGATTTGAAGCTAACTCGTTCATTTTGCATGCAGTTGAAACTAAATCATGTATGTCACAAGTATTTTAAGAATAACCATTTGTTCTGCATTGATTTGAGGCTAAACCTTCTATATTCTATTGATTTGAAGCTAAACCTTCTACCTCTTATTGATTTGAAGCTAAACCTTCAACATCGCATTCATTTGAAGCTAAATCGTGTGCTTCGCACGGATTTGAATCTAACTCGTTTGTTTCGCATGCAGTTGTGCCTAAATAATGTATATCACAAGTATGTGTAGCTAAACCATATGTTTCGCATAGATTTGAGGCTAAGCCCTCTACTTCACATTGATTTGAAGCTGAATCATGTGTATCGCTTTGTTTTGAAGCTAATTCGTTTGTTTCGCATGGAGTTGAATATAAATCATGTTTATCACAAGTATGTGAAGCTAAACCATTTGCTTCGCATGAATTTGAAGCTATACCATCTGTTTCGCATGAATTTGAAGATAAATCATGTGTTTCGCATGGGTTTTGAAGCTGAGCCTCCTATATGGCACTGATTTGAAGCTAAATCATTTGTGTCGCATGGATTTGAAGCTAAACATTCTACATCGCATTGATTTGAAGCTAAATTATGTGTTTCGCTTGGATTTGAATGTAACTCATTTGTTTCGCATGCAGTTGAAGCTATATCACCTATATCCCAAGTGTTTGAAGCTCAATCATTTGTTTCGCATGGATTAGAAGCTAAACCTTCTACATCGCATTGATTTGAAGCTAAATTATGTGTTTCGCATGGATTTGAAGCTAACTCGTTTGTTTTGCATGCAGTTGAAACTAAATCATGTATGTCACAAGTATTTTAAGAATAACCATTTGTTCTGCATGGATTTGAAGCTAAACCTTCTACATTCTATTGATTTGAAGCTAAACCTTCTACCTCTTATTGATTTGAAGCTAAACCTTCTACATCGCATTGATTTGAACCTAAATCGTGTGCTTCGCACGGATTTCAAGCTACCTCGTTTGTTTCGCATGCAGTTGTGTCTAAATAATGTATATCACAAGTATTTGTGGCTAAACCATATGTTTCGCATGGATTTGAAGCTAAACCTTCTACTTCGCATTGATTTGAAGCTAAATCATGTGTTTCGCATGGATTTGAAGCTAACTCGTTTGTTTCGCATGCAGTTGAAACGATATCATGTATATTACAAGTATTTGAAGCTGAACCATTTGATTCGAATAGATTTGAAGCTAACCCTTCTACTTCGCATTTATTTGTTTCGCATGCAGTTGTAGCTAAATCATGTGTTTCGCATGTATTTGAAGCTAACTCGTTTGTTTCGCATGCAGTTGAAGCTAAATCATGTATATCACAAGTAGTTGAAGCTAAACCATTTGTTTCGCATGGATTTGAAGCTAAACCTTCTACATCGCACTGATTTGAAGCTAAATCACGTGTTTCGCATGGAATTGAAGCTAACTGGTTTGTTTCGCCTGCATTTGATGCTATATCACTTGTATCGCAAGTATCTGAAGCAAAATCATTTGACTCTCACGTATTTGATGCTAAGCTTTCTACTTCGCATTGAGTTGAAACTAAAACATGTGTTTCGCATCGATTTGAAGCTAACTCGTTTGTTTCGCATGCAGTTGAAGCTAAATCATGTATATCACAAGTATTTGAAGCTAATCCATTAGTTCCGCATGGATTTGAAGCTAAGCCTTCTACTTCGCATTGATTTCAATCTAAATCATGTGATTCGAATGGATTTGTAGATTACTCGTTCGTTTCGCATACAGTTGAAGCTATATCATTTATATGGCAAGTATCTGAAGCTAAATCATTTGTTTCTCATGGATTTGAAGCTAAGCCTTCTACTTCGCATTGATTTGAAGCTAAGTCATGTGTTTCGCTTGGATTTGAAGTTAAGCCTTGTACTTCGCTTTGATTTAAAGCTAAATTATATGTTTCGCTAAGATTTGAATATAACTCGTTTGTTTCGCATGCAGTTGAAGATAAATCATGTATATCACAAGTATTTAAAGCTAAATCATGTTTCTCGCATGGATTTGAAGCTAACTCGTTTGTTTCGCCTGCATTTGAATCCTATATCAATTATGTCGCAAGTATGTGAAGCTAAATCATTTGTTTCGCATGGATTTGAAGCTAAACCTTCCACTTCGCATTTTATCGAAGCCAAATCATGTGTTTCGTATGCATTTGAAGTTTAATCACGTGTTTCGCGTGGATTTGAATCTAACTCTTTTGTTTCGCTTCCAGTTGAAGCTAAATCATTTATGTCGGAAGTATTTGATGCTCAATCATTTGTTCCTCATGGATTTGAAGCTAAACCTTCTACATCTCAATGATTTGAAGCTAAATCATGTGTTTCGCATGCATTTGAAGCGAAAACTTCTGTTCTGCATTGATTTGAAGGTAAATCATGTGTTCATCATGAATTTGAAACTAGCTCGATTGATTCGCATGCAGTTGAAGCTAAATCAGGTTTAACACAAGTATCCGAATCTAAACCATTTGTTTCGCATTGATTTGAAGCTAAGGCTTCAACTTCGCATTGAATTGAAGTTAAATCATGTGGTTCCCTTGGATTTGAAGCTAACTAGTTTATTTGGTATGCAGTTGAAGCTAAATCATGTTTATCACAAGTATCTGAAGCTAAACCATATGTTTCGCAAGAAGATGAAGCTAATCCATGTGTTTCGCATGAATATGACCCTAAATCTTGTGTTTCTCATGAATTTAAAGCTAAATCATCTGTTCCGCATGGAATTGAAGGTAACTTGTTTCGCCTGCATTTGAAGCTATATCACTTGTATCGCAAGTATTTGAAGCTATTCCATTTGTTTCGCTTGGATTTGAAGCTAAGCCTTCTACTTTGCATTGATTGGTAGTTAAATCATGTGTTTGCCTTGGATTTGAAGCTAACTCGTTTGTTTCGCATGCAGCTGAACCTAAATCATGTTTATCACAAGTATTTGAAGTTAAACCATTTGTTTCGCATGGATTTGAAGCTAAATCTTCCACTTCGCATTGTATCGAAGCCAAATCATGTGTTCCGTATGCATTTGAAGATTAATCATGTGTTTCGCGTGGATTTGAATCTAACTCTTTTGTTTCGCTTCCAGTTGAGGCTAAATCATTTATGTCGGAAGTATTTGATGCTCAATCATTTGTTTCTCATGGATTTGAAGCTAAACCTACTACTTCTCATTGATTTGAAGCTAAATCATGTATTTCGCATGCATTTAAAGCGAAAGCTTCTGTTCTGCATTGATTTGAAGGTAAATCATGTGTTTATCATGGATTTGAAGCTAACTCGTATGATTCGCCTGCATTTGCAGCTATTTCATTTACACGCCCAGTATTTGAAGCTAAATCATTCGTTACGCATGGATTTGAAGCTAAGACTTCTACTTCGCATTGATTGAAAGCTAAATCATGTGTTCTACATGGATTTGAAGCTAACTCGTTTGTTTCGCCTGCATTTGAAGCTCTTCCAATTATGCTGCACGTATTTGTAGCTAAATCATTCGTTTCGCATGCAGTTGAAGCTAAATAATGTATAAAATAAGTATTTGAAGCTGAACCATTCGTTTCGCATGGATTTGAAGCTAATCCTTCTACTTCGCATGGATTTGAAGTTAAATCATGTGTTACGCTTGGATTTGATGCTCACTCGTTAGTTTTCCTGCTTTTGAACCTACTTGATTTATATAGCAAGTATTTGAAGCTAATTCGTTTGTTTCGCATACATTTGAAGCTGTATCCCTTATATTCGCAAGTATTTGACGCTAAATCATTCGTTTCGCATGGATTTGAAGCTAAGCCCTCTACTTCGCATTGATTTGAAGCTAAATCATGTGTTTCTCATGGATTTGAAGCTAACTCGATTTTTTGGCCTGCATTGAAGCTATATCACTTATATCGCAAGTATTTGATGCTAAAATCATTTGCTTCGCACAGATTTGAAGCTAAACCTTTTACATCGCATTGATATGAAGCTAAATCATGTGTTTAGCTTGGATTTGTAGCTGAATCGTTTGTTTCGCATGCAGCTGAAGCAAAATCATGTATATCTCAAGTATTTGAAGCTAAACCATTAGTTTCGCATGGATTTGAAGCTAAGCCGTCTACTTCGCATTGATTTGAAGTTAAATCATGTGTTTCGCCTGGATTTGAAGCTGACTCGTTTGTTTTGCCTGCTTTTGAAGCTAAGTCATGTATAAAACAAGTATTTGAAGCAAAATCTTGTGTATCGCATTGATTTGAAGCTAAGCCTTCTACTTCGCATTGATTTGAAGCTAAACATTTTCTTTCGCACGAATTTCAAGTTAATCCATGTGTTTCGCATGAATTTTAAGCTAAATCAGGTGTTTCGCATGGAATTGAAGCTAACTGGTTTGTTTCGCCTGCATTTGATGCTATATCACTTGTATCGCAAGTATCTGAAGCAAAATCATTTGACTCTCACGTATTTGATGCTAAGCTTTCTACTTCGCATTGAGTTGAAACTAAAACATGTGTTTCGCTTGGATTTGAAGTTAAGCCTTGTAATTCGCTTTGATTTAAAGCTAAATTATATGTTTCGCTAAGATTTTAATATAACTCGTTTGTTTCGCATGCAGTTGAAGCTAAATCATGTATAAAATAAGTATTTGAAGCTGAACCATTCGTTTCGCATGGATTTGAAGCTAATCCTTCTACTTCGCATGGATTTGAAGTTAAATCATCTGTTACGCTTGGATTTGATGCTCACTCGATTGTTTCGCCTGCATTTGAAGCTATATCACTTATATCGCAAGTATATGAAGCTAAATAATTTGTGTCGCATGGATTTGATGCTAAGCCTTCTACTTCGCACTGACTTGAAGTTAAATCATGTGTTTCCGTTGGGTGTGAAGCTAAATCGTTTGCTTCGCATGCAGCTGAAGCAAAATCATGTATATCACAAGTATTTGAACCTAAACCATTTGTTTCGCATTGTTTCGAAGACAAGCCTTCTACTTCTCATTGATTTGAAGCTAAATCATGCGATTCGCATGGATTTGAAGCTATCTCGTTTGTTTCACCAGCATTTGAAGCTATACCACTTATATTCGCAAGTCTTTGAAGCTAATCCAATCGTTTCGCTTGGATTTGAAGCTAAGCCTTCTACTTCGCACTGATTTGAAGCTAAATCATCTGATTCGCCTGGATTTGAAGCTGACTCGTTTGTTTTGCCTGCTTTTGAAGCTATATTACTTACATTCGCAAGTATTTGAAGTTAATCAATTCGTTTCGCATGGATTTGAAGCTAAGCCGTCTACTTCGCATTGATTTGAGGTTAAATCATGTGTTTCGCCTGGATTTGAAGCTGACTCGTTTATTTTGCCTGCAGTTGAAACTAAATCATGTATAAAATAAGTATTTGAAGCTGAACCATTGGTTTCGCATGGATTTGAAGCTAATCCTTCTACTTCGCATGGATTTGAATCTAAATCATGTATTTTGCATGGATACGTAGCTAACTCGTTTATTTCGCATGCAGTTGAAGCTAAATCATGTATATCACAAGTATTTGAAGCTAAATCATTTGTTTCGCATTGATTTGAAACTAAGACTTCTACTTCGCATTGATTTGAAGCTAAGTCATTTGCTTCGCTTGGATTTGAAGCTAACACGTTTGTTTAGTCTGCATCTGAAGCTATATCACTTATATCGCAAGTATCTGAACGTAAACCATTTGCTTCGAATGGATATGAAGCTAATACTTCTACTACGCATTGATTTAAAGATAACTCATGTGTTTCGCTTAGATTGGATGCTAACTCGTTTGTTTCGCATGCAATTGAAGCTAAATCATGTATATCACAAGTATTTGAATCTAAACAATTTGTTTCGCAAGTATACGAATCTAAACCATGTGCTTTTCATGAATATGAAGCTAAATCATGTGTCTCGCATAGATTTTAAACTAACACGTTTGTATCGGCAGCATTTGGAGCTATTTCATTTATACCGTAATTATTTGAATCTAAATCATTCGTTTCGCATGGATTTGAAGCTAAGCCTTCTACTTCGTATTGATTTGAACCTAAATCATGTGTTTCACATGGATTTGTAGCTAACTCTTTTGCTTCGCCTGCATTTGAATCTATATCACTTATATCGCAAGTATACGAAGCTATATAATTTGTGTCGCATGGATTTGATGCTAAGCCTTCTATTTCGCATTGATTTGAAGGTAAATCATGTGTTTCGCTTGGATTTGAAGCTAACTCGTTTGTGTCGCATGCAGTTGCAGCTGAATCATGTATATAACAAGTATTTGAAACTAAATCATTTGTTTCACATGCATTTGAAGCTAACTCGTTTATTTCGCCTGCATTTGAAGCTATTTCACCTATATCGCAAGTATTTGAAGCTAAATTATTTAATTCGCGCAGATTTGAAGCTAAACCTTCTATATCGCATTGATTTGAAGCTAAATCAAGTGTTTCGCGTGGACTTGTAGCTAACTCGTAGATTTCGCATGCATTTAAAGCTGTATCTCTTATATTCGCAAGTATTTGAAGCTAAACCATGTGTTTCGCATGAATTTGAAGAAACATCATGTGTTTCGCATGGGTTTTGAAGTTAATCCTCCTACATCGCACTGATTTGAAACTAAATCATGTCTTTCGCACGGATTTGAAGCTAAGCCTCCTACTTCGCATTGACTTGAAGCTCAATCATGTGTTTCGCATGGATTCGAAGCTAACTCGTTTGTTTCGCCTGCATTTGAAGCTATATAATTTATATTGCAAGTATTTAAAGCTAAACCATTTATTTCCCATGGATTATAAGCTAAGCCTTCTACTTCGCATTGATTGGATCCTAAATCACGTGCTTTGCATGGATTTGAAGCTGAGCCTTCTACATCGCATTGATTTGCAGCTGAATCATGTGTTTCAAATGGATTTGAAGCAAACTCGTTCGTTTCGCCTGCATTTGAAACTTTATCACTTATATCGCAAGTATATGAAGCAAAACCATTTGTTTCGCATGGATTTGAAGCTAAGTCTTCTACTTCGTATTGATTTGAAGCTAAATTGTGTGTTTCGTATGGATTTGAAGCTAACTCGTTTGTTTCGCCTGTATTTGAAGCTATATCATTTATATCGCAAGTATTTGAAGCTAAACCATTCGTTTCGCATGGATTTGAAGCTAATCCTTCTACTTCGCTTTGATTTGAAGCCGAATCATGTGTTTCGCGTGGATTTGAAGCTAACTCTTTTGTTTCGCCTGCATTTGAAGCTATATCACTTATACCGCAAGTATCTGAAGCTAAATCAATTGTATCTCATGTATTTGAAGCTAAGCCTTCTACTTCGCATTGATTTGAAAATAAACCTTCTACATAGAATTGATTTGAAGCTTAATCATGTGTTTTGCATGGATTCGAAGCTAACTCGTTTGTTTCCCCTGCATTTGAAGCTATATCAATTATATCGTAAGTATCTGATGCTAAATCATTTGTTTCTCATGGATTTGAAGCTAAACCTTCTACATCGCATTGATTTGCAGCTTAATCATGTGTTTTGCATGGATTTGAAGCTAACTCGTTTGTTTCGCTTGCATTTGAAGCTATTTCATTTATACCACAAGTATTTGAAGCTAAATCATTCGTTTGGCATGGATTTGAAGCTAATCCTTCTACTTCGCTTTGATTTGAAGCCGAATCAAGTGTTTTGCGTGGACTTGTAGCTAACTCGTTGATTTCGCATGCATTTAAAGCTGTATCTCTTATATTCGCAAGTATTTGAAGCTAAACCATGTGTTTCGCATGAATTTGAAGAAACATCATGTGTTTCGCATGGGTTTTGAAGTAAATCCTCCTACATCGCACTGATTTGAAACTAAATCATGTCTTTCGCACGGATTTGAAGCTAAGCCTCCTACTTCGCATTGACTTGAAGCTCAATCATGTGTTTCGCATGGATTCGAAGCTAACTCGTTTGTTTCGCCTGCATTTGAAGCTATGTCACTTATATCGCAAGTATATGAAGCTAAATAATTTGTGTCGCATGCATTTGATGCTAAGCCTTCTATTTCGCATTGATTTGAAGGTAAATCATGTGTTTCGCTTGGATTTGAAGCTAACTCGTTTGTGTCGCATGCAGTTGCAGCTGAATCATGTATATAACAAGTATTTGAAACTAAATCATTTGTTTCACATGCATTTGAAGCTAACTCGTTTATTTCGCCTGCATTTGAAGCTATTTCACCTATATCGCAAGTATTTGAAGCTAAATTATTTAATTCGCTCAGATTTGAAGCTAAACCTTCTATATCGCATTGATTTGAAGCTAAATCAAGTGTTTCGCGTGGACTTGTAGCTAACTCGTTGATTTCGCATGCATTTAAAGCTGTATCTCTTATATTCGCAAGTATTTGAAGCTAAACCATGTGTTTCGCATGAATTTGAAGAAACATCATGTGTTTCGCATGGGTTTTGAAGTTAATCCTCCTACATCGCACTGATTTGAAACTAAATCATGTCTTTCGCACGGATTTGAAGCTAAGCCTCCTACTTCGCATTGACTTGAAGCTCAATCATGTGTTTCGCATGGATTCGAAGCTAACTCGTTTGTTTCGCCTGCATTTGAAGCTATATCACTTATATCGCAAGTTCTCGTGCTAAATCATTTGTTTTGCCTGAATTTGAAGCTAAGCCTTCTACTTCGAATTGATTTGAATCTTAATCATGTGTTTCGCATGGATTTGAAGCTAAGCCTTCTACTTCGCATTGATTTGAAGCTAAATCACTTGTTCGGCTTGCATTTGAAGGTAAACCTTCTACATCGCATTGATTTGCAGCTGAATCATGTGTTTCGCATGGATTTGACGCTAACTCGTTCGTTTCGCCTGTATTTGAAGCTATATAATTTATATCGCAAGTATTTAAAGCTAAACCATTTATTTCCCATGGATTATAAGCTAAGCCTTCTACTTCGCATTGATTGGATCCTAAATCACGTGCTTTGCATGGATTTGAAGCTGAGCCTTCTACATCGCATTGATTTGCAGCTGAATCATGTGTTTCGCATGGATTTGAAGCAAACTCGTTCGTTTCGCCTGCATTTGAAACTATATCACTTATATCGCAAGTATATGAAGCAAAACCATTTGTTTCGCATGGATTTGAAGCTAAGTCTTCTACTTCGTATTGATTTGAAGCTAAATTGTGTGTTTCGCATGGATTTGAAGCTAACTCGTTTGTTTCGCCTGTATTTGAAGCTATATCACTTATACCGCAAGTATCTGAAGCTAAATCAATTGTATCTCATGTATTTGAAGCTAAGCCTTCTACTTCGCATTGATTTGAAGCTAAACCTTCTACATAGTATTGATTTGAAGCTTAATCATGTGTTTTGCATGGATTTGAAGCTAACTCGTTTGTTTCGCTTGCATTTGAAGCTATTTCATTTATACCACAAGTATTTGAAGCTAAATCATTCGTTTGGCATTGATTTGAAGCTAATCCTTCTACTTCGCTTTGATTTGAAGCCGAATCAAGTGTTTCGCGTGGACTTGTAGCTAACTCGTTGATTTCGCATGCATTTGAAGCTGTATCTCTTATATTCGCAAGTATTTGAAGCTAAACCATGTGTTTCGCACGAATTTGAAGAAACATCATGTGTTTCGCATGGGTTTTGAAGTAAATCCTCCTACATCGCACTGATTTGAAACTAAATCATGTCTTTCGCACGGATTTGAAGCTAAGCCTCCTACTTCGCATTGACTTGAAGCTCAATCATGTGTTTCGCATGGATTCGAAGCTAACTCGTTTGTTTCGCCTGCATTTGAAGCTATATAATTTATATTGCAAGTATTTAAAGCTAAACCATTTATTTCCCATGGATTATAAGCTAAGCCTTCTACTTCGCATTGATTGGATCCTAAATCACGTGCTTTGCATGGATTTGAAGCTGAGCCTTCTACATCGCATTGATTTGCAGCTGAATCATGTGTTTCAAATGGATTTGAAGCAAACTCGTTCGTTTCGCCTGCATTTGAAACTTTATCACTTATATCGCAAGTATATGAAGCAAAACCATTTGTTTCGCATGGATTTGAAGCTAAGTCTTCTACTTCGTATTGATTTGAAGCTAAATTGTGTATTTCGTATGGATTTGAAGCTAACTCGTTTGTTTCGCCTGTATTTGAAGCTATATCATTTATATCGCAAGTATTTGAAGCTAAACCATTCGTTTCGCATGGATTTGAAGCTAATCCTTCTACTTCGCTTTGATTTGAAGCCGAATCATGTGTTTCGCGTGGATTTGAAGCTAACTCTTTTGTTTCGCCTGCATTTGAAGCTATATCACTTATACCGCAAGTATCTGAAGCTAAATCAATTGTATCTCATGTATTTGAAGCTAAGCCTTCTACTTCGCATTGATTTGAAAATAAACCTTCTACATAGAATTGATTTGAAGCTTAATCATGTGTTTTGCATGGATTCGAAGCTAACTCGTTTGTTTCCCCTGCATTTGAAGCTATATCAATTATATCGTAAGTATCTGATGCTAAATCATTTGTTTCTCATGGATTTGAAGCTAAACCTTCTACATCGCATTGATTTGCAGCTTAATCATGTGTTTTGCATGGATTTGAAGCTAACTCGTTTGTTTCGCTTGCATTTGAAGCTATTTCATTTATACCACAAGTATTTGAAGCTAAATCATTCGTTTGGCATGGATTTGAAGCTAATCCTTCTACTTCGCTTTGATTTGAAGCCGAATCAAGTGTTTTGCGTGGACTTGTAGCTAACTCGTTGATTTCGCATGCATTTAAAGCTGTATCTCTTATATTCGCAAGTATTTGAAGCTAAACCATGTGTTTTCGCATGAATTTGAAGAAACATCATGTGTTTCGCATGGGTTTTGAAGTAAATCCTCCTACATCGCACTGATTTGAAACTAAATCATGTCTTTCGCACGGATTTGAAGCTAAGCCTCCTACTTCGCATTGACTTGAAGCTCAATCATGTGTTTCGCATGGATTCGAAGCTAACTCGTTTGTTTCGCCTGCATTTGAAGCTATGTCACTTATATCGCAAGTATATGAAGCAAAACCATTTGTTTCGCATGGATTTGAAGCTAAGTCTTCTACTTCGTATTGATTTGAAGCTAAATTGTGTGTTTCGCATGGATTTGAAGCTAACTCGTTTGTTTCGCCTGTATTTGAAGCTATATCACTTATACCGCAAGTATCTGAAGCTAAATCAATTGTATCTCATGTATTTGAAGCTAAGCCTTCTACTTCGCATTGATTTGAAGCTAAACCTTCTACATAGTATTGATTTGAAGCTTAATCATGTGTTTTGCATGGATTTGAAGCTAACTCGTTTGTTTCCCCTGCATTTGAAGCTATATCAATTATATCGTAAGTATCTGATGCTAAATCATTTGTTTCTCATGGATTTGAAGCTAAACCTTCTACATCGCAATGATTTGCAGCTTAATCATGTGTTTTGCATGGATTTGAAGCTAACTCGTTTGTTTCGCTTGCATTTGAAGCTATTTCATTTATACCACAAGTATTTGAAGCTAAATCATTCGTTTGGCATTGATTTGAAGCTAATCCTTCTACTTCGCTTTGATTTGAAGCCGAATCAAGTGTTTCGCGTGGACTTGTAGCTAACTCGTTGATTTCGCATGCATTTGAAGCTGTATCTCTTATATTCGCAAGTATTTGAAGCTAAACCATGTGTTTCGCACGAATTTGAAGAAACATCATGTGTTTCGCATGGGTTTTGAAGTAAATCCTCCTACATCGCACTGATTTGAAACTAAATCATGTCTTTCGCACGGATTTTAAGGTAAGCCTCCTACTTCGCATTGACTTGAAGCTCAATCATGTGTTTCGCATGGATTCGAAGCTAACTCGTTCGTTTCGCCTGCATTTGAAACTATATCACTTATATCGCAAGTATATGAAGCAAAACCATTTGTTTCGCATGGATTTGAAGCTAAGTCTTCTACTTCATATTGATTTGAAGCTAAATCGTGCGTTTCGCATGGATTTGAAGCTAACTCGTTTGTTTCGCCTGTATTTGAAGCTATATAATTTATATCGCAAGTATTTAAAGCTAAACCATTTGTTTCCCATGGATTATAAGCTAAGCCTTCTACTTCGCATTGATTGGATCCTAAATCACGTGCTTTGCATGGATTTGAAGCTGAGCCTTCTACATCGCATTGATTTGAAGCTGAGCATTCTACATCGCTTTGATTTGAAGCTAAATCATGTGTTTCGCAAGGAGTTGAAGCTAACTTGTTTGTTTCGCATGCAGTTGAAGCTAAATCATGTCTTTCACAAGTATTTGAAGATGAACCATTTGAATCGCATGGATTTGAACCTGAGCCTTCTACTTCGCACTGATTTGCAGCAAAATAATGTGTATCGCATGGATTTGATGCTAAACCTTCTACATCCCATGGATTTGACGCTAAATCATGTGTTTGGCATGGATTTGAAGCTAAACCTTATACATCGCATTGATTTGCAGCTGAATCATGTGTTTCGCTTGGATTTGAAGCTAACTCGTTCGTATCGCCTGTATTTGAAGTTATATCACTTATATCGCAAGTATTTGAAGCTGAATCTTCCGTTTCGCATGAATTTGAAGCTAAGCCTCCTACTTCGTATTGATTTGAAGCTAAATCATGTGTTTCGCATGGATTTGAAGCTAAGTCTTCTACTTCGCATTGATTTGAAGCTAAATCGTGTGTCGCATGGATTTGAAGCTAACTCGTTTGTTTCGCCTGTATTTGAAGCTATATCATTTATATCGCAAGTATTTGAAGCTAAATCATTTGTTTCGCATGGATTTGAAGCTAAGCCTTCTACTTCGCATTGATTGGATCCTAAATCACGTGTTTTGCATGGATTTGAAGCTAAGCCCTCTACATCGCATTGATTTGAAGCAAAATCATGTCTTTCACAAGTATTTGAAGATGAACCATTTGAATCGCATGGATTTGAACCTGAGCTTTCTACTTCGCACTGATTTGCACCTAAATAATGTGTTTCGCATAGATTTGAAGCTAAACCTTCTTCATACCATGGATTTGAAGCTATATCATGTGTTTGGCATGGATTTGAAGCTAAACCTTCTACATCGCATTGATTTGCAGCTGAATCATGTGTTTCGCATGGATTTGAAGATAACTCGTTCGTTTCGACAGCATTTGAAACTATATCACTTATATCGCACATATTTGAAGCTAAATCATATGTGTCGCATGGATTTGAAGCTGAACCTTCTACATCGCATTGATCTGAAGCTAAATTATGTGTTTCGCTTGGATTTGAATGTAACTCATATGTTTCGCATGCATTTGAAGCTATATCACCTATATCCCAAGTGTTTGAAGCTCAATCATTTGTTTCGCATGGATTTGGAGCTAAACCTTCTGCATCGCATTGATTTGAAGCTAAATCATGTGTTTCGCATGGATTTGAAGCTAACTCGTTTGTTTCACATGCAGTTGAAGCAAAATCATATCTTTCACAAGTATTTGAAAATGAACCATTTGAACCGCATGGATTTGAAACTGAGCCTTCTACTTCGCACTGATTTGCAGCTAAATAATCTATTTCGCGTGGATTTGAAGCTAAACCTTCTACATAGAATTGATTTGACGCTTAATCATGTGTTTTGCATGGATTTGGAGCTAACTCGTTTGTTTCGCTTGCATTTGAAGCTATTTCATTTATACCACAAGTATTTGAAGCTAAATCATTCGTTTGGCATGGATTTGAAGCTAATCCTTCTACTTCGCTTTGATTTGAAGCCGAATTATGTGTTTCGCGTGGATTTAAAGCTAACTCTTTTGTTTCGCCTGCATTTGAAGCTGTATTCCTCATATTCGCAAGTATTTGAAACTAAATCTTTCGTTTCTTATGGATTTGAAGTTAAGCCTTCTACTTCGCATTGACTTGCATATAAATTGATGTGTTTCGCTTGGATTTGAAGCTAACTCGTTGCTTTCGCATGCAGTTGAAGCTAATTTACGTTTATCACAAGTATCTGAAGCTAAACCATTTGTTTCGCAAGAATATGTAGCTAATCCATGTGTTTTGCATGAATTTGAAACTAAATCATTTGTTTTGCTTGAATTTGAAACTAAATCATTTGTTTCACATGCATTTGAAGCTAACTCGTTTATTTCGCCTGCATTTGAAGCTATTTCACCTATATCGCAAGTATTTGAAGCTAAATTATTTAATTCGCGCAGATTTGAAGCTAAACCTTCTATATCGCATTGATTTGAAGCTAAATCAAGTGTTTCGCGTGGACTTGTAGCTAACTCGTTGATTTCGCATGCATTTAAAGCTGTATCTCTTATAT
Source organism: Megalopta genalis (assembly GCF_051020955.1). Taxonomy (NCBI): domain Eukaryota; kingdom Metazoa; phylum Arthropoda; class Insecta; order Hymenoptera; family Halictidae; genus Megalopta; species Megalopta genalis. Next base: position 31,948 of record NW_027477348.1, on the reverse strand, counting down.
TCCCAAGTATTTGAAGCTAAACCATGTGTTTCGCATTGATTTGAAGGTAACTCGTTTGTTTCGCCTGCACTTGAAACTATATCACTCATATTCGCAACTATTTGAAGCTCAATCATTCGTTTCGCATGGATTTGAAGCTAAGCCTTCTAGTTCGCATTGATTTGAAGCTAAATAATGTGTTTCGCATGGATTTGAAGCTAGATCATGTGCTTCGCTTGTATTTGAAGCTATATCACTCATATTCGCAACTATTTGAAGCTCAATCATTCGTTTCGCTTGGCTTTGCAGCTAAGCCTTCTAGTTCGCATTGATTTGAAGCTAAATCATGTGTATGACTAGTATATGAAGCTAAACTTTTGTTTCGCATTGATTTGAAGCTAAGGTTGCTACTTCGCATGATTTGAATCTAAATTACGTGTTCCGCATTGATTTGAAGCCAACTCTTTTGCACCGCCTACATTTGAAGATAAATCACGTATATCACATGTATTTGAAGCTAAACCATTTGATTCGCATGGATTTGAAGCTAAGCCCACTACTTCGCATTGATTGTAGCTAAATCATGTGTTTCCCTTGGATTTGAAGCTAACTCGTTTGTTTCGCATGCAGTTGAAGCTAAATCATGTTTATCACAAGTATCTGAATCTAAACTATTTGTTTCGCATGGATTTGAAGATAAGCCTTCTACTTCGCACTGATTTGTATGTAACTCGATTGTTTCGCCTGCATTTGAAGCTATATCACTTATATCGCAATCATCTGAAGATAAATCATTTGTTTCTTATGTATTTGAAGCTAAGCCTTCTACTTCGCATGATTTGATCCTAAATCTTGTGTTCCGCCTGGATTTGAAGCTGACTCGTTTGTTTCGCCTGCTTTTCAAGCTAAACCATGTACAAAACAAGTATTTGAAGCTAAACTATTTGTTTCGCATGGATTTGAAGCTAAGCCTCCTACTTCGCATTGATTTGAAGATAAATCAAGTGATTCGCATGGATTTGAAGCTAACTCGTTTGTTTCACCAGCATTTGAAGCTATATCACTTATATTCGCAAGTATTTTAAGTTTATCCATTCGTTTCGCATGGACTTGAAGCTAAGCCTTCTACTTCGTACTGATGTGAAGCTAAACCATGTGTTTCGCATGAATTTGAAGATACATCATGTGTTTCGCATGGATTTGAATCTGACCCTTCTACTTCGCATTGATTAGAAGCTAAATCATATGTTTCGCATGTATTTGAAGCTAACTCGTTTGTTACGCCTCCAGTTGAACCTATATCACTTATATCACAAGTATTTGAAGCTAAATCATTTGTTCCGCATGGATTTGAAGCTAAGCCTTCTACGTCGCATTGATTTGCATATAAATCATTTGTTTCGCATGGATTCGAAGCTAACTCGTTTGTTTCGCCTGCATTGAAGCTATATCACTTATATCGCAAGTATTTGATGCTAAATCATTTGTTTCGCACGGATTTTAAACTAAGCCTTCTACTTCGCATAGATATCAAGCTAAATCATGTATTTCGAATGGATTTGATATTAACACGTTTGTTTCGCATTCAGTTGAAGCTAACTCATGTATATCACAAGTGTCTGAAGCTAAGCCATTTGTTCCGCATAGATTAGAAGCCAAGCCTTCTACTAACGCATTGATTTGAAGCTAGATCATTGTTTCTCTTAGATTTGAAGCTAAACCTTCTACATCGCATTGATTTGAAGCTAAATCTTGTGTATCGCATTGATTTGAAGCTAAGCCTTCTACTTCGCATTGATTTGAAGCTAAACATTTTCTTTCGAACGTTTTTCAAGCTAATCCATGTGTTTCGCATGAATTTTAAGCTAAATCAGGTGTTTCGCATAGATTTGGAGCTATCTCGTTTGTTTCACATGCAGTTGAAGCTAAATCATGTATATCACATGTATTTGGTGCTGAACCATTCGTATCGCATGAATATTAAGCTAAACCATGTGTTTCGCATGCAGTTGAAGCTAAATCATGTATTTCACAAGTATTTAAAGCCGAACCATTAGATTCGCTTGGATTTGAAGCTGAGCCTTCTACTTCGCACTGATTTGAAACTAAATCATGTGTCTCGCTTGGATTTGAAGCTAACACGTTTGTTTCATATGCAGGTGAAACGAAATCATGTATACAGCAAGTATTTGAAGCTAAACCATTTGTTTCGCATTGATTTGAAGCTAAGCCTTCAACTTCGCATTGATTTGAAGCTAAATCATGTGCTTCGCTTGGATTTGAAGCTGAACCTTATACTTCGCATTGATTAGAAGATAAATCATGTGTTTCGCTTGGATTTGAAGCTGAACCTTATACTTCGCATTGATTAGAAGATAAATCATGTGTTTCGCTTGGATTTGAAGCTGAACCTTATACTTCGCATTGATTAGAAGCTAAATCATGTGTTTCGCTTGGATTTAAATCTCACTCGTTTGTTTCGCCTGCATTTGAAGCTGTATCACTTATATCGCAAGTGTGTGAAGCTAAATAATTTGTGTCGCATGGATTTGATGCTAAGCCTTCTATTTCGCATTGATTTGAAGCTAAATCATGTGTATCGCTTGGATTTGAAGCTAGAATCGATTGTTTCGCATGCAGCTGAAGCAAAATCATGTTTATCTCAAGTATTTGAAGCTAAACCATTTGTTTCGCATGGATTTGAAGCTAAATCTTCTTCTCCGCATTGATTTGAAGTTAAATCATGTGTAATGCTTGGATTTAATGCTCACTCGTTTGTTTTGCCAGCATTTGAAGCTATATCACTTAAATCGCAAGTATATGAAGCTAAATCATTCGTTCCGCATGGATTTGAAGCTAAGCCATCTACGTCGCATTGATTTGAAGCGAAACCTTCTACATCTTATTGATTTGAAGCTAAATCATGTGTCTCGCATGCATTTGAAGCAAACTCGTTTGTTTCGCCTGCATTTGACGCTATATCACTTATATTCGTAAGTATTTAAAGCTAAATCTTTCGTTTCGCATGGATTTGAAGGTAAGCCTTCTACTTCGCATTGATTTGAAGCTAAATCATTCGTTTCGCATGGTTTTGAAGCTAAGACATCTAGTTCGCATTGATTTGCAGCTAAATCATGTGTTTCGCACGGATTTGAAGCTAAGCCTTCTAATTCGCAGTGATTTGAAGCTAAATCATTTGTTTCGTCTGCATTTGAAGCTATATCACTTACATCGCAAGTATCTGAAGCTAAATCATTTGTGTCGCATGGATTTGAAGCTATCTCGTTTGTTTCGCCTTCAGTTGAATCTATACCTCTTATACCCCAAGTGTTTGAAGCTGAATCATTTGTTTCGTATGGATTTGATGCTAAATCATGTGTTTCGCTTGGATTTGAAGCTGAATCGTTCGTTTCGCATGCAGCTGATGCAAAATCATGTATATCTCAAGTATTTGAAGCTAAACCATAAGTTTCGCATGGATTTGAAGCTAAATCTTCTTCTTCGCATTGATTTGATGTTAAATCATGTGTTACGCTTGTATTTAAAGCTCAATCGTTTGTTTCGCCAGCATTTGAAGCTATATCACTTATATCGCAAGTATATGAAGTTAAATAATTTGTTTCGCATGGATTTGATGCTAAGCCTTCTGCTTCGCACTGATTTGAAGCTAAATCATGTGATTCGCGTGGATTTTGAAGCTAACTCGTTTGTTTCGCCTGCATTTGAATCTATATTACTTATATTCGCAAGTATTTTAAGTTAATCCATTCGTTTCGCTTGGATTTGAAGTTAAGCCTTCTACTTCGTATTGATTTGAAGCGAAATCATGTAATTCGCATGGTTTTGAAGCTAACTCGTTTGTTTCGCCTGTATTTGAAGCTATATTACTTATATTCGCAAGTATTTGAAGCTAAACCATTTGTTTCTCATGTATTTGATGCTAAGCCTTCCACTTCGCATTGATTTGAAACTAAATAATGTGTTTCGCTTGGATTCGAAGCTAAAGCGTCTGTTTCGCATGGATTTGAAGCTAACTGGTTTGTTTCGCCTGCAATTGCAGCTATATTACTTATATTCGCAAGTATTTTAAGCTAATCCATTCGTTACGCTTGGATTTGAAGCTAAGCCTTCTATTTCGCATTGATTTCAAAATAAATAATGTATTTCATTTGGATTTGTTGCTAACTCGTTTGTTTCGCATGGATTTGAAGCTAAGCCTTCTACTTCGCATTGATATGAATTTAAATCATGTGTTTCGCATGGGTTTGAAGCTAACTCGTTTGAGTCGCCTGTATTTGAAGCTCTTCCAATTATACTGCATGTATTTGAAGCTAAATCATTCGTTTCGCACGGATTTGAAGCTAAGACTTCTAATTCGCATTGTTTTGCAGCTAAATCATGTATTTCGCATGGATTTGAAACTAATTCGTTTGTTTCGCATGCAGTTGAAGCTAAATCATGTCTTTCACAAGTATATGAAAATAAACCATTTGAATCGCCTTGATTTGAACCTGAGCCTTCTACTTCGCCCTGTTTTGCTGCTAAATCATGTGTTTCGCATGTATTTGAAGCTGACTCGTTTGTGCGCATGCAGTTAAATCTAAATAACGTATATCACATGTGTTTGAAGCTAAACCATTTGTTTCGCCTGCATTTGAAACTATATCACTTACATCGCAACAATCTGAAGCTAAATCATTTGTTCCGCATGTATTTGATGCTAAGACTTCTACTTCCCATTGATTTGAAGCTAAATCATGTGTATCGCATGGATTTTGAAGCTAACTCGTTTGATTCGTCTGCATTTGAAGCTATATCACTTATATCCCTAGTGTTTGAAGCTAAATCTCTTGTTTCGCATGGATTTGAAGCTAAACCTTCTACATCGCATTGATTTGAAGTTTAATCATGTGTTTTGCATCGATTTGAAGCTAACTCGTTTGTTTCCCCTGCATTTGAAACTATATCACTTATGTCGCAAGTATCTGAACCTAAATCATTTGTTTCGCATGGATTGGAAGCTAATCCTTCTACTTCGCATTGATTTGAACCTAAATCATGTGTATCGCATGGGTTTCAAGCTAACTCGTTTGATTCGTCTGCATTTGAAGCTATGTCACTTGTGTCGCAAGTATCTGAAGCATAATCATTGGTTTCGCGTTGATTTGAAACTAAACCTTCTACATCGCATTGATTTGCAGCTAAATCATTTGTTTCGTATGGATTTGAAGCTAATCCCTCTACTGCGCGTTGATTTGAAGCTAAATCATGTGTTTCGCATTGATTTGAAGCTAACTCGTTTGTTTCGCATGGATTTGAAGCTAAGCCTTCTACTTCGCAGTGATTAGAAGCTAAATCATGTGTTTGGCATGGATTTGAAGCTGTCTCGTTTGTTTGAATCCAGTTGAAGCTAAATCATGTATATCACAAGTATTTGAAGCTAAATCATTTGATTCGCTTGGATTTGAAGCTAATCCTTCTACCTCACATTGATTTGAAGGTGAATCATATCTTTCGCTTGGATTTGAAGCTAACTTTTTTGTTCCGCATGCAGTTGAAGCTAAACCATGTATACCACAAATGTTTGTAACTAAACCATTTGTTTCGCATGGATTTGAAGCTAAGTCTTCTACTTCGCATTCATATCAAGCTAAATCATGTGTTTCCCATGGACTTGAAGCTAACTCGTTCGTTGCGCATGCAGTTAAATCTAAATAACGTATATCACAAGTATTTGAAGCTAATCCATTTGTTTCGCATGGATTTGAAGCTAAGCATTCTACATCGCATTAATTGGAAGCTAAATCGCGTGTTTTGCACGGATTTGAAGCTAAACCTTCTACATCGCATTGATTTGAAGCTAAATTATGTGTTTCGCTTGGATTTGAATGTAACTCATTTGTTTCTCATGCAGTTGAAGCTATATCACCTATATCCCAATGTTTGAAGCTCAATCATTTGTTTCGCATGGATTTGAAGCTAAACCTTCAACATCGCATTGGGTTTGAAGATAAGCCTTCTACTTCGCTTTGATTTGAAGCTAAATCATGTGTCTCGCATGAATTTGAAGCTAACTCATTTGTTTCGCCGGCAGTTGAATCTATATCACTTATACAGCAAGTATTTGAATCTAAATCATTTGTTTCGCACGGATTCGTAGCAAAGCCTTCTACTTCGCATTCATTTGAAGCTAAATCATGTGTCTCGCTTGGATTTGAAGCTAAGCCTTCTACTTCGAATTGATTTGAAGCCAAATCATTTGTTTCGCGTGGATTTGAAGGTAACTCGTTTGTTTCGCATGCAGTTGAAGCTAAATCATGTAATTCACAAGTATTTGAAGCCGAACCATTTGATTCGCATGGTTTTGATGTTAAGCCTACTACTTCGAATTGATTTGAAGCCAAATCATTTGTTTCGCATGGATTTGAAGCTAACTCGTTTGTTTCGCCTGCATTTGAAGCTATTTTACTTATATTCGCAAGTACTTGAAGCTAAATCATTCGTTTCGTATGGATTTGTAGCTAAGCCTTCTACTTCGCATTGATTTGAAGTTAAATCGTTTGTTTCGCTTGGACTTGAAACTAACACGTTTGTTTCACATGCAGTTGAAACGAAATCATGTATATCACAAGTATTTGAAGCCGAACCATTTGATTCGCATGGATTTGAAGCTAAGCCTACTACATCGCATTGATTTGAAGCTAAATTATGTGTTTCGCTTGGATTTGAATGTAATTCATTTGTTTCGCATGCAGTTGAAGTTATATCCCAAGTGTTTGAAGCTCAATCATTTGTTTCGCATGGATTTGAAGCTAACTCGTTCGTTGCGCATGCAGTTAAATCTAAATAACGTATATCACAAGTATTTGAAGCTAATCCATTTGTTTCGCATGGATTTGAAGCTAAGCCTTCTACATCGCATTAATTGGAAGCTAAATCGCGTGTTTTGCACGGATTTGAAGCTAAACCTTCTACATCGCATTGATTTGAAGCTAAATCATGTATTTCGGATGGATTTGAAGCTTACTCGTTTGTTTCGCATGCAGTTGAAGCTAAATCATGTCTTCCACAAGTATTTGAAGATGAACCATTTGAATCGCATGGATTTGAACCTGAGCCTTCTACTTCGCACTGATTTGCAGCTAAATAATGTGTTTCGCATGGATTTGAAGCTAAACCTTCCACATCCCATGGAGTTGAAGCTAAATCATGTGTTTGGCATGGATTTGAAGCTAAACCTTCTACATCGCATTGATTTGCAGCTGAATCATGTGTTTCGCATGGATTTGAAGCAAACTCCTTCGTTTCGCCTGCATTTGGAACTATATCATTTATATCGCAAGTATTTGAAGCTATATCATGTGTTTTGCTTGGATTTGTAGCTAAACCTTCTACATCGCATTGATTTGAAGCTAAATTATGTGTTTCGCTTGGATTTGAATGTAACTCATTTGTTTCTCATGCAGTTGAAGCTATATCACCTATATCCCAATGTTTGAAGCTCAATCATTTGTTTCGCATGGATTTGAAGCTAAACCTTCAACATCGCATTGATTTGCAGCTAAAGCATGTGTTTCGCATGGATTTGAAGCTAACTCGTTTGATTAGTCTGCATTTGAAGCTATATCACTTATACCCCAAGTGTTTGAAGCTAAATCATTTGTTTCGCATGGATTTGAAGCTAAACCTTATACTTGGTATTGATTTGAAGCTAACTCGTGTGTTTCGCATGGATTTGAAGCTAACTCGTTCGTTGCGCTTGCAGTTAAATCTAAATAACGTATATCACAAGTATTTGAAGCTAAACCATTTGTTTCGCATGGATTTGAAGCTAAGCCTTCTACATCGCATTAATTGGAAGCTAAATCACGTGTCTTGCATGGACTTGAAGATAAACCTTCTACATCGCATTGATTTGCAGCTGAATCATGTGTTTCGCATGGATTTGAAGCTAACTCGTTCGTTTCGCCTGTATTTGAAGCTATATCACTTATATCGCAAGTATTTGAAGCTGTATCTTTCGTTTCGCATGAATTTGAAGCTTAGCCTCCTACATCGCATTGATTTGAAGATAAATCATGTTTTTCGCATGGATTTGAAGCTGCATATGAAGATATATCATTAATATCGGAAGTACTTGAAGCTAAATCATTTATTTCGCATGAACTTAAAGCTGAATCATGTTTTTCGCATGGATTTGAAGCTACCTCGTTTGATTCGCATGCAATTGAATCTATATCACTTATATCGCAAGTATTTGAAGAAAAACCATTTGTTCGGCATGGATTTGAAGCTAAGCCTTCTACTTCGCATTGATTTGAAGCTTAATCATGTGTTTCGCTTGGAGTTTAACCTAACACGTTTGTTTCACATGCAGTTGAAGCTAAACCATGTATATCACAAGTATTTGGAGCTGAACCATTCGTTTCGCATGAATATTAAGCTAAACCATGTGTTTCGCAAGCAGTTGAAGCTAAATCATGTATTTCACAAGTATTTGAAGCCGAACCATTAGATTCGCATGGATTTGAAGCTGAGCCCTCTACTTCGCACTGATTTGAAGCTAAATCATGTGTTTCCCTTGGATTTGAAGCTAACTCGTTTGTTTCGTATGCAATTGAATCTATATCACTTATATCGCAAGTACTTGAAGCTAAATCATTCGTTTCGCACGTATTCGTAGCTAAGTCTTCTACTTCGCATTCATTTGAAGCTAAATCATGTGCTTTTCATGGATTTGAAGCTAACTCGTTTGTTTCGCCTGCATTTGAAGCTATATCATTTATATAGCAAGTATTTGAACCTAAACCATTTGTATCGCATGGATTTGAAGCTAAGCTTTCTACTTCGCATTGATTTGAAGCTAAATCATGTGTTTCGCTTCGAGTTTAAGCTAACACGTTTGTTTCACATGCAGTTGAAGCTAAATCATGTATATCACAAGTATTTTGTGCTGAACGATTCGTTTCGCATGAATATTAAGCTAAACCAAGTGTTTCGCATTGATTTGAAGATAAGCCTTCAAGTTCGCATTGATTTGAAGCTAAGCATTCAACTTCGCATTGATTTGAAGCTAAATCATGTGTATCGCATGGATTTGAAGCTACCTCGTTTGTTACGCTTGCAGTTGAATCTATATCACTTATATCACAAGTACTTGAAGCTAAATCATTTGTTCCGCATGGATTTGAAGCTAAGCCTTCTACTTCGCAGTGATTAGAAGCTAAATCATGTGTTTGGCATGGATTTGAAGCTGTCTCGTTTGTTTGAATCCAGTTGAAGCTAAATCATGTATATCACAAGTATTTGAAGCTAAATCATTTGATTCGCTTGGATTTGAAGCTAATCCTTCTACCTCACATTGATTTGAAGGTGAATCATATCTTTCGCTTGGATTTGAAGCTACCTTTTTTGTTCCGCATGCAGTTGAAGCTAAACCATGTATACCACAAATGTTTGTAACTAAACCATTTGTTTCGCATGGATTTGAAGCTAAGTCTTCTACTTCGCATTCATATCAAGCTAAATCATGTGTTTCCCATGGATTTGAAGCTAACTCGATCGTTGCGCATGCAGTTAAATCTATATAACGTATATCACAAGTATTTGAAGCTAATCCATTTGTTTCGCATGGATTTGAAGCTAAGCCTTCTCCATCGCATTAATTGGAAGCTAAATCGCGTGTTTTGCACGGATTTGAAGCTAAACCTTCTACATCGCATTGATTTGAAGCTAAATCATGTGTTTCGCATGGATTTGAAGCTAACTCGTTTGTTTCGCCGGCATTTGAATCTATATCACTTATACCGCAAGTAGTTGAATCTAAATCATTTGTTTCGCACGGATTCGTAGCAAAGCCTTCTACGTCGCATTCATTTGAAGCTAAATCATGTGTCTCGCTTGGATTTGAAGCTAAGCCTTCTACTTCGAATTGATTTGAAGCCAAATCATTTGTTTCGCGTGGATTTGAAGGTAACTCGTTTGTTTCGCCTGCATTTGAAGCTATTTTACTTATATTCGCAAGTACTTGAAGCTAAATCATTCGTTTCGTATGGATTTGTAGCTAAGCCTTCTACTTCGCATTGATTTGAAGTTAAATCGTTTGTTTCGCTTGGACTTGAAACTAACACGTTTGTTTCACATGCAGTTGAAACGAAATCATGTATATCACAAGTATTTGAAGCCGAACCATTTGAATCGCATGGATTTGAACCTGAGCCTTCTACTTCGCACTGATTTGCAGCTAAATAATGTGTTTCGCATGGATTTGAAGCTAAACCTTCCACATCCCATGGAGTTGAAGCTAAATCATGTGTTTGGCATGGATTTGAAGCTAATCCTTCTACATCGTATTGATTTGATGCTATGTCATGTGTTTCGCATGGATTTGAATCTAACTCGTTTGTTTCGCATGCAGTTGAAGCTAAATCATGTCTTTCACAAGTATATGAAAATAAACCATTTGAATCGCCTTGATTTGAACCTGAGCCTTCTACTTCGCCCTGTTTTGCTGCTAAATCATGTGTTTCGCATGTATTTGAAGCTGACTCGTTTGTGCGCATGCAGTTAAATCTAAATAACGTATATCACATGTGTTTGAAGCTAAACCATTTGTTTCGCCTGCATTTGAAACTATATCACTTACATCGCAACAATCTGAAGCTAAATCATTTGTTCCGCATGTATTTGATGCTAAGACTTCTACTTCCCATTGATTTGAAGCTAAATCATGTGTATCGCATGGATTTTGAAGCTAACTCGTTTGATTCGTCTGCATTTGAAGCTATATCACTTATATCCCTAGTGTTTGAAGCTAAATCTCTTGTTTCGCATGGATTTGAAGCTAAACCTTCTACATCGCATTGATTTGAAGTTTAATCATGTGTTTTGCATCGATTTGAAGCTAACTCGTTTGTTTCCCATGCATTTGAAACTATATCACTTATGTCGCAAGTATCTGAACCTAAATCATTTGTTTCGCATGGATTTGAAGCTAAACCTTCAACATCGCATTGGGTTTGAAGATAAGCCTTCTACTTCGCTTTGATTTGAAGCTAAATCATGTGTCTCGCATGAATTTGAAGCTAACTCATTTGTTTCGCCGGCAGTTGAATCTATATCACTTATACCGCAAGTATTTGAATCTAAATCATTTGTTTCGCACGGATTCGTAGCAAAGCCTTCTACTTCGCATTCATTTGAAGCTAAATCATGTGTCTCGCTTGGATTTGAAGCTAAGCCTTCTACATCGTATTGATTTGATGCTATGTCATGTGTTTCGCATGGATTTGAATCTAACTCGTTTGTTTCGCATGCAGTTGAAGCTAAATCATGTCTTTCACAAGTATATGAAAATAAACCATTTGAATCGCCTTGATTTGAACCTGAGCCTTCTACTTCGCCCTGTTTTGCTGCTAAATCATGTGTTTCGCATGTATTTGAAGCTGACTCGTTTGTGCGCATGCAGTTAAATCTAAATAACGTATATCACATGTGTTTGAAGCTAAACCATTTGTTTCGCCTGCATTTGAAACTATATCACTTACATCGCAACAATCTGAAGCTAAATCATTTGTTCCGCATGTATTTGATGCTAAGACTTCTACTTCCCATTGATTTGAAGCTAAATCATGTGTATCGCATGGATTTTGAAGCTAACTCGTTTGATTCGTCTGCATTTGAAGCTATATCACTTATATCCCTAGTGTTTGAAGCTAAATCTCTTGTTTCGCATGGATTTGAAGCTAAACCTTCTACATCGCATTGATTTGAAGTTTAATCATGTGTTTTGCATCGATTTGAAGCTAACTCGTTTGTTTCCCCTGCATTTGAAACTATATCACTTATGTCGCAAGTATCTGAACCTAAATCATTTGTTTCGCATGGATTTGAAGCTAAACCTTCAACATCGCATTGGGTTTGAAGATAAGCCTTCTACTTCGCTTTGATTTGAAGCTAAATCATGTGTCTCGCATGAATTTGAAGCTAACTCATTTGTTTCGCCGGCAGTTGAATCTATATCACTTATACCGCAAGTATTTGAATCTAAATCATTTGTTTCGCACGGATTCGTAGCAAAGCCTTCTACTTCGCATTCATTTGAAGCTAAATCATGTGTCTCGCTTGGATTTGAAGCTAAGCCTTCTACTTCGAATTGATTTGAAGCCAAATCATTTGTTTCGCGTGGATTTGAAGGTAACTCGTTTGTTTCGCATGCAGTTGAAGCTAAATCATGTAATTCACAAGTATTTGAAGCCGAACCATTTGATTCGCATGGTTTTGATGTTAAGCCTACTACTTCGAATTGATTTGAAGCCAAATCATTTGTTTCGCATGGATTTGAAGCTAACTCGTTTGTTTCGCCTGCATTTGAAGCTATTTTACTTATACTCGCAAGTACTTGAAGCTAAATCATTCGTTTCGTATGGATTTGTAGCTAAGCCTTCTACTTCGCATTGATTTGAAGTTAAATCGTTTGTTTCGCTTGGACTTGAAACTAACACGTTTGTTTCACATGCAGTTGAAACGAAATCATGTATATCACAAGTATTTGAAGCCGAACCATTTGATTCGCATGGATTTGAAGCTAAGCCTACTACATCGCATTGATTTGAAGCTAAATTATGTGTTTCGCTTGGATTTGAATGTAATTCATTTGTTTCGCATGCAGTTGAAGTTATATCCCAAGTGTTTGAAGCTCAATCATTTGTTTCGCATGGATTTGAAGCTAACTCGTTCGTTGCGCATGCAGTTAAATCTAAATAACGTATATCACAAGTATTTGAAGCTAATCCATTTGTTTCGCATGGATTTGAAGCTAAGCCTTCTACATCGCATTAATTGGAAGCTAAATCGCGTGTTTTGCACGGATTTGAAGCTAAACCTTCTACATCGCATTGATTTGAAGCTAAATCATGTGTTTCGCATGGATTTGAAGCTTACTCGTTTGTTTCGCATGCAGTTGAATCTAAATCATGTCTTCCACAAGTATTTGAAGATGAACCATTTGAATCGCATGGATTTGAACCTGAGCCTTCTACTTCGCACTGATTTGCAGCTAAATAATGTGTTTCGCATGGATTTGAATCTAACTCGTTTGTTTCGCATGCAGTTGAAGCTAAATCATGTCTTTCACAAGTATATGAAAATAAACCATTTGAATCGCATGGATTTGAACCTGAGCCTTCTACTTCGCACTGATTTGCAGCTAAATAATGTGTTTCGCATGGATTTGAAGCTAAACCTTCCACATCCCATGGAGTTGAAGCTAAATCATGTGTTTGGCATGGATTTGAAGCTAAACCTTCTACATCGCATTGATTTGCAGCTGAATCATGTGTTTCGCATGGATTTGAAGCAAACTCCTTCGTTTCGCCTGCATTTGGAACTATATCATTTATATCGCAAGTATTTGAAGCTATATCATGTGTTTTGCTTGGATTTGTAGCTAAACCTTCTACATCGCATTGATTTGAAGCTAAATTATGTGTTTCGCTTGGATTTGAATGTAACTCATTTGTTTCTCATGCAGTTGAAGCTATATCACCTATATCCCAATGTTTGAAGCTCAATCATTTGTTTCGCATGGATTTGAAGCTAAACCTTCAACATCGCATTGATTTGCAGCTAAAGCATGTGTTTCGCATGGATTTGAAGCTAACTCGTTTGATTAGTCTGCATTTGAAGCTATATCACTTATACCCCAAGTGTTTGAAGCTAAATCATTTGTTTCGCATGGATTTGAAGCTAAACCTTATACTTGGTATTGATTTGAAGCTAACTCGTGTGTTTCGCATGGATTTGAAGCTAACTCGTTCGTTGCGCTTGCAGTTAAATCTAAATAACGTATATCACAAGTATTTGAAGCTAAACCATTTGTTTCGCATGGATTTGAAGCTAAGCCTTCTACATCGCATTAATTGGAAGCTAAATCACGTGTTTTGCATGGACTTGAAGATAAACCTTCTACATCGCATTGATTTGCAGCTGAATCATGTGTTTCGCATGGATTTGAAGCTAACTCGTTCGTTTCGCCTGTATTTGAAGCTATATCACTTATATCGCAAGTATTTGAAGCTGTATCTTTCGTTTCGCATGAATTTGAAGCTTAGCCTCCTACATCGCATTGATTTGAAGATAAATCATGTTTTTCGCATGGATTTGAAGCTGCATATGAAGATATATCATTAATATCGGATGTACTTGAAGCTAAATCATTTATTTCGCATGAACTTAAAGCTGAATCATGTTTTTCGCATGGATTTGAAGCTACCTCGTTTGATTCGCATGCAATTGAATCTATATCACTTATATCGCAAGTATTTGAAGAAAAACCATTTGTTCCGCATGGATTTGAAGCTAAGCCTTCTACTTCGCATTGATTTGAAGCTAAAGCATGTGTTTCGCATGGATTTGAAGCTAACTCGTTTGATTAGTCTGCATTTGAAGCTATATCACTTATACCCCAAGTGTTTGAAGCTAAATCATTTGTTTCGCATGGATTTGAAGCTAAACCTTATACTTGGTATTGATTTGAAGCTAACTCGTGTGTTTCGCATGGATTTGAAGCTAACTCGTTCGTTGCGCTTGCAGTTAAATCTAAATAACGTATATCACAAGTATTTGAAGCTAAACCATTTGTTTCGCATGGATTTGAAGCTAAGCCTTCTACATCGCATTAATTGGAAGCTAAATCACGTGTTTTGCATGGACTTGAAGATAAACCTTCTACATCGCATTGATTTGCAGCTGAATCATGTGTTTCGCATGGATTTGAAGCTAACTCGTTCGTTTCGCCTGTATTTGAAGCTATATCACTTATATCGCAAGTATTTGAAGCTGTATCTTTCGTTTCGCATGAATTGAAGCTTAGCCTCCTACATCGCATTGATTTGAAGATAAATCATGTTTTTTCGCATGGATTTGAAGCTGCATATGAAGATATATCATTAATATCGGAAGTACTTGAAGCTAAATCATTTATTTCGCATGAACTTAAAGCTGAATCATGTTTTTCGCATGGATTTGAAGCTACCTCGTTTGATTCGCATGCAATTGAATCTATATCACTTATATCGCAAGTATTTGAAGAAAAACCATTTGTTCGGCATGGATTTGAAGCTAAGCCTTCTACTTCGCATTGATTTGAAGCTTAATCATGTGTTTCGCTTGGAGTTTAACCTAACACGTTTGTTTCACATGCAGTTGAAGCTAAACCATGTATATCACAAGTATTTGGAGCTGAACCATTCGTTTCGCATGAATATTAAGCTAAACCATGTGTTTCGCAAGCAGTTGAAGCTAAATCATGTATTTCACAAGTATTTGAAGCCGAACCATTAGATTCGCATGGATTTGAAGCTGAGCCCTCTACTTCGCACTGATTTGAAGCTAAATCATGTGTTTCCCTTGGATTTGAAGCTAACTCGTTTGTTTCGTATGCAATTGAATCTATATCACTTATATCGCAAGTACTTGAAGCTAAATCATTCGTTTCGCACGTATTCGTAGCTAAGTCTTCTACTTCGCATTCATTTGAAGCTAAATCATGTGCTTTTCATGGATTTGAAGCTAACTCGTTTGTTTCGCCTGCATTTGAAGCTATATCATTTATATAGCAAGTATTTGAACCTAAACCATTTGTATCGCATGGATTTGAAGCTAAGCTTTCTACTTCGCATTGATTTGAAGCTAAATCATGTGTTTCGCTTCGAGTTTAAGCTAACACGTTTGTTTCACATGCAGTTGAAGCTAAATCATGTATATCACAAGTATTTTGTGCTGAACGATTCGTTTCGCATGAATATTAAGCTAAACCAAGTGTTTCGCATTGATTTGAAGCTAAGCCTTCAAGTTCGCATTGATTTGAAGCTAAGCATTCAACTTCGCATTGATTTGAAGCTAAATCATGTGTATCGCATGGATTTGAAGCTACCTCGTTTGTTACGCTTGCAGTTGAATCTATATCACTTATATCACAAGTTCTTGAAGCTAAATCATTTGTTCCGCATGGATTTGAAGCTAAGCCTTCTACTTCGCAGTGATTAGAAGCTAAATCATGTGTTTGGCATGGATTTGAAGCTGTCTCGTTTGTTTGAATCCAGTTGAAGCTAAATCATGTATATCACAAGTATTTGAAGCTAAATCATTTGATTCGCTTGGATTTGAAGCTAATCCTTCTACCTCACATTGATTTGAAGGTGAATCATATCTTTCGCTTGGATTTGAAGCTACCTTTTTTGTTCCGCATGCAGTTGAAGCTAAACCATGTATACCACAAATGTTTGTAACTAAACCATTTGTTTCGCATGGATTTGAAGCTAAGTCTTCTACTTCGCATTCATATCAAGCTAAATCATGTGTTTCCCATGGATTTGAAGCTAACTCGTTCGTTGCGCATGCAGTTAAATCTATATAACGTATATCACAAGTATTTGAAGCTAATCCATTTGTTTCGCATGGATTTGAAGCTAAGCCTTCTCCATCGCATTAATTGGAAGCTAAATCGCGTGTTTTGCACGGATTTGAAGCTAAACCTTCTACATCGCATTGATTTGAAGCTAAATCATGTGTTTCGCATGGATTTGAAGCTAACTCGTTTGTTTCGCCGCATTTGAATCTATATCACTTATACCGCAAGTAGTTGAATCTAAATCATTTGTTTCGCACGGATTCGTAGCAAAGCCTTCTACGTCGCATTCATTTGAAGCTAAATCATGTGTCTCGCTTGGATTGAAGCTAAGCCTTCTACTTCGAATTGATTTGAAGCCAAATCATTTGTTTCGCGTGGATTTGAAGGTAACTCGTTTGTTTCGCATGCAGTTGAAGCTAAATCATGTAATTCACAAGTATTTGAAGCCGAACCATTTGATTCGCATGGATTTGAAGTTAAGCCTACTACTTCGAATTGATTTGAAGCCAAATCATTTGTTTCGCATGGATTTGAAGCTAACTCGTTTGTTTCGCCTGCATTTGAAGCTATTTTACTTATATTCGCAAGTACTTGAAGCTAAATCATTCGTTTCGTATGGATTTGTAGCTAAGCCTTCTACTTCGCATTGATTTGAAGTTAAATCGTTTGTTTCGCTTGGACTTGAAACTAACACGTTTGTTTCACATGCAGTTGAAACGAAATCATGTATATCACAAGTATTTGAAGCTAAATCATTTGATTCGCTTGGATTTGAAGCTAATCCTTCTACCTCACATTGATTTGATGGTAAATCATATCTTTCGCTTGGATTTGAAGCTAACTTTTTTGTTCCGCATGCAGTTGAAGCAAAACCATGTATACCACAAATGTTTGTATCTAAACCATTTGTTTCGCATGGATTTGAAGCTAAGTCTTCTACTTCGCATTCATATCAAGCTAAATCATGTGTTTCCCATGTATTTGAAACTAACACGTTTGTTTCGCATGCAGTTGATTTGAAATCATGAATATCACAAGTATTTCAAGATAAATCAGTTGCTTCGCATTGATTTGAAGCTAACTCGTGTGTTTCGCCTGCATTTGACGCTATTTTATTTATACCGCAAGTATTTGACGGTAAATAATTTGTTTCGCATGGGTTTGAAGATAAGCCTTCTACTTCGCTTTGATGTGAAGCTAAATCATGTGTCTCGCATGAATTTGAAGCTAATTCATTTGTTTCGCCGGCAGTTGAATCTATATCACTTATACCGCAAGTATTTGAATCTAAATCATTTGTTTCGCACGGATTCGTAGCAAAGCCTTCTACTTCGTATTCATTTGAAGCTAAATCATGTGTCTCGCTTGGATTTGAAGCTAAGCCTTCTACTTCGAATTGATTTGAAGCCAAATCATTTGTTTCGCGTGGATTTGAAGGTAACTCGTTTGTTTCGCATGCAGTTGAAGCTAAATCATGTAATTCACAAGTATTTGAAGCCGAACCATTTGATTCGCATGGATTTGAAGTTAAGCCTAATACTTCGAATTGATTTGAAGCCAAATCATTTGTTTCGCATGGATTTGAAGCTAACTCGTTTGTTTCGCCTGCATTTGAAGCTATTTTACTTATATTCGCAAGTACTTGAAGCTAAATCAATCGTTTCGTATGGATTTGTAGCTAAGCCTTCTACTTCGCATTGATTTGAAGTTAAATCGTTTGTTTCGCTTGGACTTGAAACTAACACGTTTGTTTCACATGCAGTTGAAACGAAATCATGTATATCACAAGTATTTGAAGCCGAACCATTTGATTCGCATGGATTTGAAGCTAAGCCTTCTACATCGCATTGATTTGAAGCTAAATTATGTGTTTCGCTTGGATTTGAATGTAATTCATTTGTTTCGCATGCAGTTGAAGTTATCTCACCTATATCCCAAGCGTTTGAAGCTCAATCATTTGTTTCGCATGGATTTGAAGCTTACTCGTTTGTTTCGCATGCAGTTGAAGCTAAATCATGTCTTCCACAAGTATTTGAAGATGAACCATTTGAATCGCATGGATTTGAACCTGAGCCTTCTACTTCGCACTGATTTGCAGCTAAATAATGTGTTTCGCATGGATTTGAAGCTAAACCTTCCACATCCCATGGAGTTGAAGCTAAATCATGTGTTTGGCATGGATTTGAAGCTAAACCTTCTACATCGCATTGATTTGCAGCTGAATCATGTGTTTCGCATGGATTTGAAGCAAACTCCTTCGTTTCGCCTGCATTTGGAACTATATCATTTATATCGCAAGTATTTGAAGCTATATCATGTGTTTTGCTTGGATTTGTAGCTAAACCTTCTACATCGCATTGATTTGAAGCTAAATTATGTGTTTCGCTTGGATTTGAATGTAACTCATTTGTTTCTCATGCAGTTGAAGCTATATCACCTATACCCCAATGTTTGAAGCTCAATCATTTGTTTCGCATGGATTTGAAGCTAAACCTTCAACATCGCATTGATTTGCAGCTAAATCATGTGTTTCGCATGGATTTGAAGCTAACTCGTTTGATTAGTCTGCATTTGAAGCTATATCACTTATACCCCAAGTGTTTGAAGCTAAATCATTTGTTTCGCATGGATTTGAAGCTAAACCTTCTACTTGGTACTGATTTGAAGCTAAATCATGTGTGTCGCATGGATTTGAAGCTAACTCGTTCGTTGCGCATGCAGTTAAATCTAAATAACGTATATCACAAGTATTTGAAGCTAAACCATTTGTTTCGCATGGATTTGAAGCTAAGCCTTCTACATCGCATTAATTGGAAGCTAAATCACGTGTTTTGCACGGATTTGAAGATAAACCTTCTACATCGCATTGATTTGCAGCTGAATCATGTGTTTCGCATTGATTTGTAGCTTAATCATGTGTTTCGCTTGGAGTTTAACCTAACACGTTTGTTTCACATGCAGTTGAAGCTAAATCATGTATATCACAAGTATTTGGAGCTGAACCATTCGTTTCGCATGAATATTAAGCTAAACCATGTGTTTCGCAAGCAGTTGAAGCTAAATCATGTATTTCACAAGTATTTGAAGCCGAACCATTAGATTCGCATGGATTTGAAGCTGAGCCCTCTACTTCGCACTGATTTGAAGCTAAATCATGTGTTTCCCTTGGATTTGAAGCTAACTCGTTTGTTTCGTATGCAATTGAATCTATATCACTTATTTCGCAAGTACTTGAAGCTAAATCATTTGTTCCGCATGGATTTGAAGCTAAGCCTTCTACTTCGAATTCGTGTATTTTGTATGAAATTGACGCTAAATCATTTGTTTCACGTGGATTTGAAGCTAATTCGTGTATTTCGCACGAATCTGAAGCTAAATTGTTCATCTCGGATGAATTTGAAGCAAAATCGTTTGTTTAAAATATCTATTTCGCACGAATTTGATGCCAAATCGTGTATATCGCATGATATTGAAGTTAAATCGCTTTTTTCGCGTGTATTTAATGCTAATTCGTGTATTTCGCATGATTCTGAAGCTAAATTGTTCATTTTGCATGAATTTGAAGCTTATTCGTTTCTTGAATATGCCTATTTCGCTCGAAATTGAGTCGAATTCGTGTATTACGTATGATATTGACGCTAAATCGTTTGTTTCGCGTGAATTTAAAGCTAATTCGTGTATTTCGCATGATTCTGAAGCTAAATTGTTCATTTTGCATGAATTTGAAGCTTACTCGTTTCTTGAATATGCCTATTTCGCACGAAATTGAGTCGAATTCGTGTATTTCGTATGATATTGACGCTAAATCGTTTGTCTCTCGTGGATTTGAAGCTAATTCGTGTATTTCGTACGAATCTGAAGCTAAATTGTTCATTTCGCAAGAATTCAAAGCTAAATCGTTTGTTTAAAATCGCTATTTCGCACGAAATTGAAGCCAAATCGTGTATATCGCTTGATATTGAAGTTAAATCGTTTGTTTAGCGTGAATTTAAAGCTAAATTGTTCATTTCGCATGAATTTGAAGCAAAATGGTTGGTTTAAAATAGCTATTTCGCACGAATTTGAAGCCAAATCGTGTATATCGCATGATATTGAAGTTAAATCATTTGTTTCACGTGGATTTGAAGCTAATTCGTGTATTTCGCACGAATCTGAAGCTAAATTGTTCATCTCGGATGAATTTGAAGCAAAATCGTTTGTTTAAAATAGCTATTTCGCACGAATTTGAAGCCAAATCGTGTATATCGCATGATATTGAAGTTAAATCGCTTTTTTGCGTCATTTTCAAGCTAATTCGTATATTTCGCATGATTCTAAAGCTAAATTGTTCATTTTGCATGAATTTGAAGCTTATTCGTTTCTTGAATATCGCTATTTCGCTCGAAATTGAGTCTAATTCGTGTATTTCGTATGATATTGACGCTAAATCGTTCGTCGCGCGTGCATTTGAAGCTAATTCGTGTATTTTGTACGAATCTGAAACTAAATTGTTCATTTCGCATGAATTTGAAGCTAAATCGTTTGTTTAAAATCGCTATTTCGCACGAAATTGAAGCCAAATCGTGTATATCGCTTGATATTGAAGTTAAATCGTTTGTTTCGCGTGAATTTAAAGCTAAATTGTTCATTTCGCAAGAATTTAAAGCTAAATCGTTTGTTTAAAATCGCTATTTCGCACGAATTTGAAGCCAAATCGTGTATATCGCATGATATTGAAGTTAAATCGTTTGTTTCACGTGGATTTGAAGCTAATTCGTGTATTTCGCACGAATCTGAAGCTAAATTGTTCATCTCGGATGAATTTGAAGCAAAATCGTTTGTTTAAAATAGCTATTTCGCACGAATTTGAAGCCAAATCGTGTATATCGCATGATATTGAAGTTAAATCGCTTTTTTCGCGTGAATTTAAAGCTAATTCGTGTATTTCGCATGATTCTGAAGCTAAATTGTTCATTTTGCATGAATTTGAAGCTTATTCGTTTCTTGAATATCGCTATTTCGCTCGAAATTGAGTCGAATTCGTGTATTTCGTCTGATATTGACGCTAAATCGTTTGTCTCTCGAGGATTTGAAGCTAATTCGTGTATTTCGTACGAATCTGAATTTAAATTGTTCATTTCGCATGAATTTGAAGCAAAATCGTTTGTTTAAAATAGCTATTTCGCACGAATTTAAAGCCAAATAGTGTATATCGCATGATATTGAAGTTAAATCGTTTGTTTCACGTGGATTTGAAGCTAATTCGTGTATTTCGCACGAATCTGAAGCTAAATTGTTCATTTCGGATGAATTTGAAGCAAAATCGTTTGTTTAAAATAGCTATTTCGCACGAATTTGAAGCCAAATCGTGTATATCGCATGATATTGAAGTTAAATCGTTTGTTTCGTGTGAATATAAAGCTAATTCGTGTATTTCGTATCATTCTGAAGCTAAATTGTTCATTTTGCATGAATTTGAAGCTTATTTGTTTCTTGAATATCGCTATTTCGCTCGAATTGTGTCGAATTCGTGTATTACGTATGATATTGACGCTAAATCGTTTGTCTCTCGTGGATTTGAAGCTAATTCGTGTACTTCGTACGAATCTGAAGCTAAATTGTTCATTTCGCATGAATTTGAAGCAAAATCGTTTGTTTAAAATAGCTATTTCGCACGAATTTGAAGCCAAATCGTGTATATCGCATGATATTGAAGTTGAATCGTTTGTTTCACGTGGATTTGAAGCTAATTCGTGTATTTCGCACGAATCTGGAGCTAAATTGTTCATCTCGGATGAATTTGAAGCAAAATCGTTTGTTTAAAATATCTATTTCGCACGAATTTGATGCCAAATCGAGTATATCGCATGATATTGAAGTTAAATCGCTTTTTTCGCTTGAATTTAAAGCTAATTCGTGTATTTCGCATGATTCTGAAGCTAAATTGTTCACTTTGCATGAATTTGAATCTTATTCGTTTCTTGAATATGGCTATTTCGCACGAAATTGAGTCGAATTCGTGTATTTCGTATGATATTGACGCTAAATCGTTTATCTCTTGTGGATTTGAAGCTAGTTCGTGTATTTCGTACGAATCTGAAGCTAAATTGTTCATTTCGCAAGAATTAAAAACTAAATCGTTTGATTAAAATCGCCATTTCGCACGAAATTGAAGCCAAATCGTGTATATCGCTTGATATTGAAGTTAAATCGTTTGTTTAGCGTGAATTTAAAGCTAAATTGTTCATTTCGCATGAATTTGAAGCAAAATCGTTTGTTTAAAATAGCTATTTCGCACGAATTTGAAGCCAAATCGTGTATATCGCATGATATTGAAGTTGAATCGTTTGTTTCACGTGGATTTGAAGCTAATTCGTGTATTTCGCATGATTCTGAAGCTGAATTGTTCATTTTGCATGAATTTGAAGCTTATTCGTTTCTTGAATATCGCTATTTCGCTCGAAATTGAGTCGAATTCGGGTATTTTGTATGATATTGACGCTAAATCGTTTGTCTCTCGTGGATTTGAAGCTAATTCGTTTATTTCATACGAATCTGAAGCTAAATTGTTCATTTCGCATGAATTTGAAGCAAAATCGTTTGTTTAAAATAGCTATTTCGCACGAATTTGAAGCCAAATCGTGTATATCGCATGATATTGAAGTTAAATCGTTTGTTTCGTGTGAATATAAAGCTAATTCGTGTATTTCGTATCATTCTGAAGCTAAATTGTTCATTTTGCATGAATTTGAAGCTTATTTGTTTCTTGAATATCGCTATTTCGCTCGAAATTGTGTCGAATTCGTGTATTACGTATGATATTGACGCTAAATCGTTTGTCTCTCGTGGATTTGAAGCTAATTCGTGTATTTCGCACGAATCTGAAGCTAAATTGTTCATCTCGGATGAATTTGAAGCAAAATCGTTTGTTTAAAATAGCTATTTCGCACGAATTTGAAGCCAAATCGTGTATATCGCATGATATTGAAGTTAAATCGCTTTTTTCGCGTGATTTAAAGCTAATTCGTGTATTTCGCATGATTCTGAAGCTAAATTGTTCATTTTGCATGAATTTGAAGCTTATTCGTTTCTTGAATATCGCTATTTCGCTCGGAAATTGAGTCGAATTCGTGTATTTCGTCTGATATTGACGCTAAATCGTTTGTCTCTCGTGGATTTGAAGCTAATTCGTGTATTTCGTACGAATCTGAATTTAAATTGTTCATTTCGCATGAGTTTGAAGCAAAATCGTTTGTTTAAAATAGCTATTTCGCACGAATTTGAAGCCAAATAGTGTATATCGCATGATATTGAAGTTAAATCGTTTGTTTCACGTGGATTTGAAGCTAATTCGTGTATTTCGCACGAATCTGAAGCTAAATTGTTCATTTCGGATGAATTTGAAGCAAAATCGTTTGTTTAAAATAGCTATTTCGCACGAATTTGAAGCCAAATCGTGTATATCGCATGATATTGAAGTTAAATCGTTTGTTTCGTGTGAATATAAAGCTAATTCGTGTATTTCGTATCATTCTGAAGCTAAATTGTTCATTTTGCATGAATTTGAAGCTTATTTGTTTCTTGAATATCGCTATTTCGCTCGAAATTGTGTCGAATTCGTGTATTACGTATGATATTGACGCTAAATCGTTTGTCTCTCGTGGATTTGAAGCTAATTCGTGTACTTCGTACGAATCTGAAGCTAAATTGTTCATTTCGCATGAATTTGAAGCAAAATCGTTTGTTTAAAATAGCTATTTCGCACGAATTTGAAGCCAAATCGTGTATATCGCATGATATTGAAGTTGAATCGTTTGTTTCACGTGGATTTGAAGCTAATTCGTGTATTTCGCACGAATCTGAAGCTAAATTGTTCATCTCGGATGAATTTGAATTAAAATCGTTTGTTTAAAATATCTATTTCGCACGAATTTGATGCCAAATCGAGTATATCGCATGATATTGAAGTTAAATCGCTTTTTCGCGTGAATTTAAAGCTAATTCGTGTATTTCGCATGATTCTGAAGCTAAATTGTTCATTGTGCATGAATTTGAAGCTTACTCGTTTCTTGAATATGGCTATTTCGCACGAAATTGAGTCGAATTCGTGTATTTCGTATGATATTGACGCTAAATCGTTTATATCTTGTGGATTTGAAGCTAGTTCGTGTATTTCGTACGAATCTGAAGCTAAATTGTTCATTTCGCAAGAATTCAAAGCTAAATCGTTTGTTTAAAATCGCCATTTCGCACGAAATTGAAGCCAAATCGTGTATATCGCTTGATATTGAAGTTAAATCGTTTGTTTAGCGTGAATTTAAAGCTAAATTGTTCATTTCGCATGAATTTGAAGCAAAATCGTTTGTTTAAAATAGCTATTTCGCACGAATTTGAAGCCAAATCGTGTATATCGCATGATATTGAAGTTGAATCGTTTGTTTCACGTGGATTTGAAGCTAATTCGTGTATTTCGCATGATTCTGAAGCTGAATTGTTCATTTTGCATGAATTTGAAGCTTATTCGTTTCTTGAATATCGCTATTTCGTTCGAAATTGAGTCGAATTCGGGTATTTTGTATGATATTGACGCTAAGTCGTTTGTCTCTCGTGATTTGAAGCTAATTCGTTTATTTCATACGAATCTGAAGCTAAATTGTTCATTTCGCATGAATTTCAAGCAAAATCGTTTGCTTAAAATAGCTATTTCGCACAAATTTGAAGCCAAATCGTGTATTTCGCATGATATTGAAGTTAAATCGCTTTTTTCGCGTGAATTTAAAGCTAATTCGTGTATTTCGCATGATTCTGAAGCTGAATTGTTCATTTTGCATGAATTTGAAGCTTATTCGTTTCTTGAATATCGCTATTTCGCTCGAAATTGAGTCGAATTCGTGTATTTCGTATGATATTGACGCTAAATCTTTTGTCTCTCGTGGATTTGAAGCTAATTCGTGTATTTCGTACGAATCTGAAGCTAAATTGTTCATTTCGCATGAATTTGAAGCAAAATCGTTTGTTTAAAATAGCTATTTCGCACGAATTTGAAGCCAAATCGTGTATATCGCATGATATTGAAGTTAAATCGCTTTTTTCGCGTGAATTTAAAGCTAATTCGTGTATTTCGCATGATTCTGAAGCTAAATTGTTCATTTTGCATGAATTTGAAGCTTATTCGTTTCTTGAATATCGCTATTTCGCTCGAATTGAGTCGAATTCGTGTATTTCGTATGATATTGACGCTAAATCGTTTGTCTCTCGTGGATTTGAAGCTAATTCGTGTATTTCGTACGAACCTGAAGCTAAATTGTTCATTTCCCATGAATTTGAAGCAAAATCGTTTGTTAAAATAGCTATTTCGCACGAATTTGAAGCCAAATCGTGTATATCGCATGATATTGAAGTTAAATCGCTTTTTTCGCGTGAATTTAAAGCTAATTCGTGTATTTCGCATGATTCTGAAGCTAAATTGTTCATTTTGCATGAATTTGATGCTTATTCCTTTCTTGAATATCGCTATATCGCTCGAAATTGAGTCGAATTCGTGTATTTCGTATGATATTGACGCTAAATCGTTTGTCTCTCGTGGATTTGAAGCTAATTCGTGTATTTCGTACGAATCTGAAGCTAAATTGTTCATTTCGCATGAATTTGAAGCAGAATCGTTTGTTTAAAATAGCTATTTCGCACGAATTTGAAGCCAAATCGTGTATATCGCATGATATTGAAGTTAAATCGTTTGTTTCGCGTGAATTTAAAGCTAATTCGAATATTTCGCATGATTCTGAAGCTAAATTGTTCATTTCGCAAGGATTCAAAGCTAAATCGTTGTTTAAAATCGCTATTTCGCACGAAATTGAAGCCAAATCGTGTATATCGCATGATATTGAAGTTAAATCGTTTGTTTCACGTGGATTTGTAGATAATTCGTGTATTTCGCACGAATCTGAAGCTAAATTGTTCATCTCGGATGAATTTGAATCAAAATCGTTTGTTTACAATCGCTATTTCGCACGAAATTGAAGCCAAATCGTGTATATCGCATGTTATTGAAGTTAAATCGTTTGTTTCGCGTGAACTTAAAGTTAATTCGAGTATTTCGCATGAATCTGAAACTAAATTGTTCATTTCGCAAGAATTTAAAGCTAAATCGTTTGTTTAAAATCGCTATTTCGCACGAATTTGAAGCCAAATCGTGTATATCGCATGATATTGAAGTTAAATCGTTTGTTTCGCGTGAATTTAAAGCTAATTCGTGTATTTCGCATGATTCTGAAGCTAAATTGTTCATTTTGCATGAATTTGAAGCTTATTCGTTTCTTGAATATCGCTATTTCGCTCGAAATTTAGTCGAATTCGTGTATTTCGTATGATATTGACGCTAAATCGTTTGTCTCTCGTGGATTTGAAGCTAATTCGTGTATTTCGTACGAATCTGAAACTAAATTGTTCATTTCGCATGAATTTGAAGCTTATTCGTTTCTTGAATATGGCTATTTCGCTCGAGATTGAGTCGAATTCGTGTATTTTGTATGAAATTGACGCTAAATCGTTTGTCTCTCGTGGATTTGAAGCTAATTCGTTTATTTCGTACGAATCTGAAGCTAAATTGTTCATTTCGCATGAATTTGAAGCAAAATCGTTTGTTTAAAATATCTATTTCGCACGAATTTGATGCCAAATCGTGTATATCGCATGATATTGAAGTTAAATCGCTTTTTTCGCGTGAATTTAATGCTAATTCGTGTATTTCGCATGATTCTGAAGCTAAATTGTTCATTTTGCATGAATTTGAAGCTTATTCGTTTCTTGAATATGCCTATTTCGCTCGAAATTGAGTCGAATTCGTGTATTACGTATGATATTGACGCTAAATCGTTTGTTTCGCGTGAATTTAAAGCTAATTCGTGTATTTCGCATGATTCTGAAGCTAAATTGTTCATTTTGCATGAATTTGAAGCTTACTCGTTTCTTGAATATGCCTATTTCGCACGAAATTGAGTCGAATTCGTGTATTTCGTATGATATTGACGCTAAATCGTTTGTCTCTCGTGGATTTGAAGCTAATTCGTGTATTTCGTACGAATCTGAAGCTAAATTGTTCATTTCGCAAGAATTCAAAGCTAAATCGTTTGTTTAAAATCGCTATTTCGCACGAAATTGAAGCCAAATCGTGTATATCGCTTGATATTGAAGTTAAATCGTTTGTTTCGCGTGAATTTAAAGCTAATTCGTGTATTTCGCATCATTCTGAAGCTAAATTGTTCATTTTGCATGAATTTGAAGCTTATTTGTTTCTTGAATATCGCTATTTCGCTTGAAATTGAGTCGAATACGTGTATTTTGTATGATATTGACGCTAAATCGTTTGTCTCTCGTGGATTTGAAGCTAATTCGTGTATTTCGTACGAATCTGAAGCTAAATTGTTCATTTCGCATGAATTTGAAGCTTATTCGTTTCTTGAATATGGCTATTTCGCTCGAGATTGAGTCGAATTCGTGTATTTTGTATGAAATTGACGCTAAATCGTTTGTCTCTCGTGGATTTGAAGCTAATTCGTTTATTTCGTACGAATCTGAAGCTAAATTGTTCATTTCGCATGAATTTGAAGCAAAATCGTTTGTTTAAAATATCTATTTCGCACGAATTTGATGCCAAATCGTGTATATCGCATGATATTGAAGTTAAATCGCTTTTTTCGCGTGAATTTAATGCTAATTCGTGTATTTCGCATGATTCTGAAGCTAAATTGTTCATTTTGCATGAATTTGAAGCTTATTCGTTTCTTGAATATGCCTATTTCGCTCGAAATTGAGTCGAATTCGTGTATTACGTATGATATTGACGCTAAATCGTTTGTTTCGCGTGAATTTAAAGCTAATTCGTGTATTTCGCATGATTCTGAAGCTAAATTGTTCATTTTGCATGAATTTGAAGCTTACTCGTTTCTTGAATATGCCTATTTCGCACGAAATTGAGTCGAATTCGTGTATTTCGTATGATATTGACGCTAAATCGTTTGTCTCTCGTGGATTTGAAGCTAATTCGTGTATTTCGTACGAATCTGAAGCTAAATTGTTCATTTCGCAAGAATTCAAAGCTAAATCGTTTGTTTAAAATCGCTATTTCGCACGAAATTGAAGCCAAATCGTGTATATCGCTTGATATTGAAGTTAAATCGTTTGTTTCGCGTGAATTTAAAGCTAATTCGTGTATTTCGCATCATTCTGAAGCTAAATTGTTCATTTTGCATGAATTTGAAGCTTATTTGTTTCTTGAATATCGCTATTTCGCTTGAAATTGAGTCGAATACGTGTATTTTGTATGATATTGACGCTAAATCGTTTGTCTCTCGTGGATTTGAAGCTAATTCGTGTATTTCGTACGAATCTGAAGCTAAATTGTTCATTTCGCATGAATTTGAAGCTTATTCGTTTCTTGAATATGGCTATTTCGCTCGAGATTGAGTCGAATTCGTGTATTTTGTATGAAATTGACGCTAAATCGTTTGTCTCTCGTGGATTTGAAGCTAATTCGTTTATTTCGTACGAATCTGAAGCTAAATTGTTCATTTCGCATGAATTTGAAGCAAAATCGTTTGTTTAAAATATCTATTTCGCACGAATTTGATGCCAAATCGTGTATATCGCATGATATTGAAGTTAAATCGCTTTTTTCGCGTGAATTTAATGCTAATTCGTGTATTTCGCATGATTCTGAAGCTAAATTGTTCATTTTGCATGAATTTGAAGCTTATTCGTTTCTTGAATATCGCTATTTCGCTCGAAATTTAGTCGAATTCGTGTATTTCGTATGATATTGACGCTAAATCGTTTGTCTCGCGTGGATTTGAAGCTAATTCGTGTATTTTGTACGAATCTGAAACTAAATTGTTCATTTCGCATGAATTTGAAGCAAAATCGTTTCTTTAAAATCGCTATTTCGCACGAATTTGAAGCCAAATCGTGTATATCGCATGATATTGAAGTTAAATCGCTTTTTTGCGTCATTTTCAAGCTAATTCCTATATTTCGCATGATTCTAAAGCTAAATTGTTCATTTTGCATGAATTTGAAGCTTATTTGTTTCTTGAATATTGCTATTTCGCTCGAAATTGAGTCGAATTCGTGTATTACGTATGATATTGACGCTAAATCGTTTGTCTCTCGTGGATTGGAAGCTAATTCGTGTATATCGTACGAATCTGAAGCTAAATTGTTCATTTCGCAAGAATTCAAAGCTAAATCGTTTGTTTAAAATCGCTATTTCGCACGAAATTGAAGCCAAATCGTGTATATCGCTTGATATTGAAGTTAAATCGTTTGTTTCGCGTGAATTTAAAGCTAAATTGTTCATTTCGCAAGAATTTAAAGCTAAATCGTTTGTTTAAAATCGCTATTTCGCACGAATTTGGAGCCAAATCGTGTATATCGCATGATATTGAAGTTAAATCGTTTGTTTCGCGTGAATTTAAAGCTAATTCGTGTATTTCGCATCATTCTGAAGCTAAATTGTTCATTTTGCATGAATTTGAAGCTTATTTGTTTCTTGAATATCGCTATTTCGCTTGAAATTGAGTCGAATTCGTGTATTTTGTATGATATTGACGCTAAATCGTTTGTCTCTCGTGGATTTGAAGCTAATTCGTGTATTTCGTACGAATCTGAAGCTAAATTGTTCATTTCGCATGAATTTGAAGCTTATTCGTTTCTTGAATATGGCTATTTCGCTCGAGATTGAGTCGAATTCGTGTATTTTGTATGAAATTGACGCTAAATCGTTTGTCTCTCGTGGATTTGAAGCTAATTCGTTTATTTCGTACGAATCTGAAGCTAAATTGTTCATTTCGCATGAATTTGAAGCAAAATCGTTTGTTTAAAATATCTATTTCGCACGAATTTGATGCCAAATCGTGTATATCGCATGATATTGAAGTTAAATCGCTTTTTTCGCGTGAATTTAATGCTAATTCGTGTATTTCGCATGATTCTGAAGCTAAATTGTTCATTTTGCATGAATTTGAAGCTTATTCGTTTCTTGAATATGCCTATTTCGCTCGAAATTGAGTCGAATTCGTGTATTACGTATGATATTGACGCCAAATCGTTTGTTTCGCGTGAATTTAAAGCTAATTCGTGTATTTCGCATGATTCTGAAGCTAAATTGTTCATTTTGCATGAATTTGAAGCTTACTCGTTTCTTGAATATGCCTATTTCGCACGAAATTGAGTCGAATTCGTGTATTTCGTATGATATTGACGCTAAATCGTTTGTCTCTCGAGGATTTGAAGCTAATTCGTGTATTTCGTACGAATCTGAAGCTAAATTGTTCATTTTGCAAGAATTCAAAGCTAAATCGTTTGTTTAAAATCGCTATTTCGCACGAAATTGAAGCCAAATCGTGTATATCGCTTGATATTGAAGTTAAATCGTTTGTTTAGCGTGAATTTAAAGCTAAATTGTTCATTTCGCATGAATTTGAAGCAAAATGGTTGGTTTAAAAAAGCTATTTCGCACGAATTTGAAGCCAAATCGTGTATATCGCATGATATTGAAGTTGAATCGTTTGTTTCACGTGGATTTGAAGCTAATTCGTGTATTTCGCACGAATCTGAAGCTAAATTGTTCATCTCGGATGAATTTGAATTAAAATCGTTTGTTTAAAATATCTATTTCGCACGAATTTGATGCCAAATCGAGTATATCGCATGATATTGAAGTTAAATCGCTTTTTTCGCGTGAATTTAAAGCTAATTCGTGTATTTCGCATGATTCTGAAGCTAAATTGTTCATTGTGCATGAATTTGAAGCTTACTCGTTTCTTGAATATGGCTATTTCGCACGAAATTGAGTCGAATTCGTGTATTTCGTATGATATTGACGCTAAATCGTTTATATCTTGTGGATTTGAAGCTAGTTCGTGTATTTCGTACGAATCTGAAGCTAAATTGTTCATTTCGCAAGAATTCAAAGCTAAATCGTTTGTTTAAAATCGCCATTTCGCACGAAATTGAAGCCAAATCGTGTATATCGCTTGATATTGAAGTTAAATCGTTTGTTTATCGTGAATTTAAAGCTAATTTGTTCATTTCGCATGAATTTGAAGCAAAATCGTTTGTTTAAAATAGCTATTTCGCACGAATTTGAAGCCAAATCGTGTATATCGCATGATATTGAAGTTGAATCGTTTGTTTCACGTGGATTTGAAGCTAATTCGTGTATTTCGCATGATTCTGAAGCTGAATTGTTCATTTTGCATGAATTTGAAGCTTATTCGTATCTTGAATATCGCTATTTCGCTCGAAATTGAGTCGAATTCGGGTATTTTGTATGATATTGACGCTAAGTCGTTTGTCTCTCGTGGATTTGAAGCTAATTCGTTTATTTCATACGAATCTGAAGCTAAATTGTTCATTTCGCATGAATTTCAAGCAAAATCGTTTGCTTAAAATAGCTATTTCGCACAAATTTGAAGCCAAATCGTGTATTTCGCATGATATTGAAGTTAAATCGCTTTTTTCGCGTGAATTTAAAGCTAATTCGTGTATTTCGCATGATTCTGAAGCTGAATTGTTCATTTT
>NW_027477347.1:0-79788 GCF_051020955.1 Megalopta genalis | reverse complement strand
TTCACGCGAAACAAACGATTTAGCTACAAATGCATACGCAACAAACGCTTTAGCTTAAAATTCATGCGAAAACACATGATTTAGCTTCAAATCTATGGGTAATACATGATTTATCTTCAAAAGCATTCGAAACAAACAATTTAGCTTAAAATTCATGCAAAACACATGATTTAGCTTCGAATTCATGCGATACACATTATTTAGCTTCAAATCTATGCGAAAAATATGATTTTGCTTCAAATGCATACGAAACACATGATTTTGCTTCAAATTCATGCGAGACACATGATTTAGCATCGCATTCATGCTAACACATTATGTTAGCTTAAAATCTATGCGAAATACATGATGTACCTTCAACTGCATACGAAACAAACGATTTGGCTTCAATTCATTCGAAACACGTGATTTAGCTTCAAATTCATGCGTAACACGTGACTGAGATTCAAATTCATGCGAAACACGTGATTAAGCTTCGAATTCATGCGAAACACATGATTTAGCATCAAATGCATACGAAACAAACGAGTTAGCTTCAAATTCATTCGAAACACATGAATTAGCATCAAATATATGCGAAATACATGATTTAGCTTCAAATGCATACGAAACAATCGAGTTAGCTTCAAATTCATTCGAAACACATGATTAAGCTTCATATTGATGCTAGACACATGATATAGCTTCAAATTCATGCAAATCAAACGATTTATCTTAAAATTTATGCGAAACACATGATTTAGTTTCGAATTCGTGCGAAACTCATGAATTAGTTCCAATTCATGCGAGACATATGATATAGGTTCATATTCACGCGAAACAAACGATTAGCTTCAAATGCATACGAAACAAACGCTTTTGCTTAAAATTCATGAGAAACACATGATTCAGCTTCAAATCTATGCGTAATACATGATTTATCTTCAAAAGCATTCGAAACAAACAATTTAGCTTAAAATTCATGCGTAACACATGATTTAGCTTCGAAATCGTGCGAAACACATAATTCAGCTTCAAATCTATGCGTAATACATGATTTATCTTCAAATGCATACGAAACAAACGATTTAGCCTCAAATTGTTGCGAAACACATGAATTAGCATCAAGTTCATGCGAGACACATGCTATAGCTTCATATTCATGCGAATCAAACGATTTATCTTAAAATTTATGCGAAACACATGATTTAGTTTCGAATTCATGGGAAACACATGAATTAGTTCCAATTCATGCGAGACATATGATATTAGTTCATATTCACGCGAAATAAACGATTTAGCTTCAAATGCATACGAAACAAACGCTTTAGCTTAAAATTCATGCGAAACACATGATTAGCTTCGAATTCATGCGATACGCATTATTTAGCTTCAAATCTATGCGAAAAACATGATTTTGCTTCAAATGCATACGAAACACATGATTTTGCTTCAAATTCATGCGAGACACATGATTTAGCATCGAATTCATGCTAAACACATTATTTAGCTTAAAATCTATGCGAAATACATGATGTACCTTCAACTGCATACGAAACAAACGATTTGGCTTCAAATTCATTCGAAACACGTGATTTAGCTTCAAATTCATGCGTAACACGTGACTGAGATTCAAATTCGTGCGAAACACGTGATTAAGCTTCGAATTCATGCGAATCACATGATTTAGCATCAAATGCATACGAAACAAACGAGTTAGCTTCAAATTCATTCGAAACACATGAATTAGCATCAAATATATGCGAAATACATGATTTAGCTTCAAATGCATACGAAACAATCGAGTTAGCTTCAAATTCATTCGAAACATATGATTAAGCTTCATATTGATGCTAGACACATGATATAGCTTCAAATTCATGCGAATCAAACGATTTATCTTAAAATTTATGCGAAACACATGATTTAGTTTCGAATTCGTGCGAAACTCATGAATTAGTTCCAATTCATGCGAGGACATATGATATAGGTTCATATTCACGCGAAACAAACGATTTAGCTTCAAATGCATACGAAACAAACGCTTTAGCTTAAAATTCATGAGAAACACATGATTCAGCTTCAAATCTATGCGTAATACATGATTTATCTTCAAAAGCATTCGAAACAAACAATTTAGCTTAAAATTCATGCGTAACACATGATTTAGCTTCGAAATCGTGCGAAACACATTATTTAGCTTAAAATCTATGCGAAATACATGATGTACCTTCAACTGCATACGAAACAAACGATTTGGCTTCAAATTCATTCGAAACACGTGATTTAGCTTCAAATTCATGCGTAACACGTGACTGAGATTAAAATTCATGCGAAACACGTGATTAAGCTTCGAATTCATGCGAAACACATGATTTAGCTTCAAATTCATGCGTTACTCGTGACTGATCTTCAAATTCGTGCGTCACACAAGATTCTGCTTCAAATGCATACGAAACAAACGAGTCAGCTTCAAATCGATTCGAAACAAATGAATTAGCATCAAATTCATGCGAGTCACATGCTATAGCTTCATATTCATGCGAAATAAAAGATTTAGATTAAAGTTGATGCGAAACACATGATTCAGCTTCGAATTCATGCGAAACACAATATTTAGCTTCACATCTATGCGAAATACATGATTTAGCTTCAAATGCATACGGAACAAACGATTAAGCTTTAAATTCAATCGAAACACATGTATTAGCTTCAATTCATGTGAGACCCAATATTGAGCTTCAAATCTATGCGAAATACGTGATTTTGCTTCAAATGCATACGAAACACATGATTTTGCTTCAAATTCATGCGAGACACATGATTTAGCATCGAATTTATGCTAAAGACATTATTTAGCTTAAAATCTATGCGAAATACATGATGTACCTTCAACTGCATACGAAACAAACGATTTGGCTTCAAATTCATTCGAAACACGTGATTTAGCTTCAAATTCATGCGTTACACATTATTTAACTTCAAATCTATGCGAAATTGATTTTGCTTCAAATGCATACGAAACACATGATTTTTGCTTCAAAACTCATGCGAGACACAAGATTTAGCTTTAAATTCCATGCGTAACACGTGACTGACATTCAAATTCATGCGAAACACATGATTAAGCTTCGAATTCATGCGAAACACATGATTAAGCATCAAATGCATACGAAACAAACGAGTTAGCTACAAATTCATTCGAAACACATGAATTAGCTTCAAATCATTGCGAAATACATGATTTAGCTTCAAATGCATACGAAAGAATCGAGTTAGCTTCAAATTCATTCGAAACGAATGATTAAGTTTGATATTGATGCTAGACACTTGATATAGCTTCAAATTCATGCGAATCAAACGATTTATCTTAAAATTCATGCGAAACACATGATTTAACTTCGAATTCATGCGAAACACATTATTGAGCTTCAAATCAATGCGAAATACATGATTTAATTTCAAATGCATACGATACAAACGATTTAGCTTCGAATTCATGCGAAACGCGTGACTGAGCTTCAAGTTCATGCGGCACGCATGATTTTGCTTCAAATGTATACGAACCAATCGATTTAGCTTCAAATTCATTCGAAACACATGAATTAGCCCCAAATTCATGCTAAACACATTATTTAGCTTCAAATCCATGCGAGATACATGATCTAGCTTCAAATGCATACGAAACAAGCGATTTAGCTTCGAATTCATGCGAAACACGTGACTGAGCTTCGAGTTCATGAGGGACACATGATTTAGCTTCAAATGCCTACGAAACAATCGAGTTAGCTTCAAATTCATGCGTAACACATGATTTAGCTTCGAAATCGTGTGGAACAAATAATTCAGCTTCAAATCTATGCGTAATACAAGATTTATCTTCAAATGCATACGAAACAAACGATTTAGCTTCAAATTGATTCGAAACACATGAATTAGCATCAAGTTCATGCGAGACACATGCTATAGCTTCATATTCGTGCCAAACAAACGATTTAGCTTAAAGTTCATGCGAAATACATGATTCAGCTTCAAATTAATGCGAAACGCGTGATTTAGCTTCAAATTCATGCGTAACACTTGACTGAGCTTCAAATTCATGCGAAACACATGATTTAGCTTGAAATTAATGCGAAACGCGTGATTTAGCTTGAAATTTATGCGAAACACATGATTCAGCTTCGAATTCATACGAAACACATGACTTAGCTTCGAATTCATGCGAAACACATGATTTAGCTTCAAATGCATACGATACAATCGAGTTAGCTTCAAATTCATTCGAAACACATGAATAAGCTTCACATTCATGCGAGACACATGATTTAGTTTCAAATTCATGAGAAACAAACGACTTAACTTAAAATTCATGCGAAACAAACGCTTTAGCTTAAAATTCATGCGAAAACACATGATTTAGCTTCGAATTCGTGCGAAACACATAATTCAGCTTCAAATCTATGCGTAATACATGATTTATCTTCAAATGCATACGATACAAACGATTTAGCTTCGAATTCATGCGAAACGCGTGACTGAGCTTCAAGTTCATGCGGCACGCATGATTTTGCTTCAAATGTATACGAACCAATCGAGTTAGCTTCAAATACATTCGAAACACATGAATAAGCTTCACATTCATGCGAGACACATGATTTAGTTTCAAATTCATGAGAAACAAACGACTTAACTTAAAATTCATGCGAAACAAACGATTTAGCTTAAAATTCAGGCGAAACACATGATTCAGCTTCGAATTCATGCGAAACTCATGATTTCGCTTCGAGATCCTGCGAAACACACTATTTAGCCTCAAAGATGTGCGAAATAAATGTTTTACATTCAAATGCATACGAAGCACATGATTTAGCTTCGAATTCATGCAAAACACATTATTTAAATGCAAATCTATGCGAAATACATGATTTAGCTTCAAATGCATACGAAACAAACGCTTTAGCTTAAAATTCATGCGAAACACATGATTTAGCTTCGAATTCGTGCGAATCACATTATTTAGCTTCAAATCCATGCGAAATAAATGTTTTACCTTCAAATGCATACGAAACAAATTCATTCGAAACACATGAATTAGCTGCAAATTCATGCGAGACATATGATATAGCTTCATATTCATGCGAAATAAACGATTTAGCTTAAAATTCAGGCGACACACATGATTCTGCTTCGAATTCATGCGCAACACAATATTTAGCTTCGAATCTATGCAATATACATGATTTAGCTTCAAATGCATTCGAAACAAACGATTTAGCTTAAAATTCATGCAAAACACATGATTCAGCTTCGAATTCATGCGGAACACATAATTCAGCTTCAAATCTATGCGAAACAAACGATGTAGCTTCAAATTCATTCGAAACACATGAATTAGATTCAAATTCACGCGAGACACATTATTTAACTTGAAATGTATGGGAAATACATGATTTAGCTTCAAATGCATACGTAACATACGATTTAGCTTCAAATTGATTCAAAACTCATGAGTAGCTTCGAATTCATGCGAAATACGCGACTTAGATATAAATTCATGCGAGACGCATTATTCAGCTTCGAATTCATGTGAAACACATGATTTAACTTCGAATTCATGCGAAACACATTATTGAGCTTCAAATCAATGCGAAATACATGATTTAATTTCAAATGCATACGAAACAAACGATTTAGCTTCAAATTCATTCGAAACACATGAATTAGCCCCAAATTCATGCTAAACACATTATTTAGCTTCAAATCCATGCGAGATACATGATCTAGCTTCAAATGCATACGAAACTAACGATTTAGCTTCGAATTCATGCGAAACACGTGACTGAGCTTCGAGTTCATGCGGGACACATGATTTAGCTTCAAATGCCTACGAAACAATCGAGTTAGCTTCAAATTCATGCGTAACACATGATTTAGCTTCGAAATCGTGTGGAACAAATAATTCAGCTTCAAATCTATGCGTAATACAAGATTTATCTTCAAATGCATACGAAACAAACGATTTAGCTTCAAATTGATTCGAAACACATGAATTAGCATCAAGTTCATGCGAGACACATGCTATAGCTTCATATTCGTGCCAAACAAACGATTTAGCTTAAAGTTCATGCGAAATACATGATTCAGCTTCAAATTAATGCGAAACGCGTGATTTAGCTTCAAATTCATGCGTAACACTTGACTGAGCTTCAAATTCATGCGAAACACATGATTTAGCTTGAAATTAATGCGAAACGCGTGATTTAGCTTGAAATTTATGCGAAACACATGATTCAGCTTCGAATTCATACGAAACACATGACTTAGCTTCGAATTCATACGAAACACATGATTTAGCTTCGACTTCTTTCGAAACACATTATTTAGCTTCAAATCTATGCGAAATACATGATTTAACTTGAAATACATACGAAACACACTAGATAGCTTCAAATTCATACGAAACATATGAATTAGGTTCAAATTCAAGCGAGACAAATGAGTTAGTTTCAAATTCATGAAAAACAAATGAATTATCTTAAAATTTATGCGAAACAGATGATTTAGCTTCGAATTCGTGCGGAACACATGATTTAGCATCGAATTGATGCTTAACACATTATTTAGCTTCAAATCCATGCGAAATACATTATTTGCCTTCAACTGCATACGAAACAAACGATTCAGCTTTAAATTCATTCGAAATACATGAATTAGCTTCAAATTCATGTGGGACCCAATATTTAGCTTAAAATCTATGCGAAATATATGAGCTAGCTTAAAATCCATGCGAATCACGTGACTGAGCTTCAAATTCATTCGAAACACATGAATTAGCTTCATATTTATGCTACACGCGTGAAATAGCTTCAAATTCATGCGAAATAAATGTTTTACCTTCAAATGCATACGAAGCACATGATTTAGCTTCGAATTCATTGCAAAACACATTATTTAAATTCAAATCTATGCGAAATACATGATTCTGCTTCAAATGCATACGAAACAAACGCTTTAGCTTCAAATTCATTCCAACACATGAATCAGCTTCAAATTCATGCAAAACACATGATTTAGCTTCAAATTCAAACGAAACAAAAGGTTTAGCTTAAAATTCATGCGTAAAACATGATTTAGCTTCGTATACATGCGAGACACGTGATTTAGATTCAAATGCATACGAAACACATGATTGTGTTCAAATTCATGCGAGACACAAGATTTAGCTTCGAATTCATGCGAAACACATGATTAAGCTTCATATTGATGCTAGACACATGATATAGCTTCAAATTCATGCGAACCAAACGATTTATCTTAAAATTTATGCGAAACACATGATTTAGTTTCGAATTCATGCGAAACACATGAATTAGTTCCAATTCATGCGAGACATATGATATAGGTTCATATTCACGCGAAACAAACGATTTAGCTTCAAATGCATACGAAACAAACGCTTTAGCTTAAAATTCATGCGAAACACATGATTTAGCTTCGAATTCATGCGATACACATTATTTAGCTTCAAATCTATGCGAAATACATGATGTACCTTCAACTGCATACGAAACAAACGATTTGGCATCAAATGCATACGAAACAAACGAGTTAGCTTCAAATTCATTCGACACACATGAATTAGCATCAAATATATGCGAAATACATGATTTAGCTTCAAATGCATACGTAACATACGATTTAGCTTCAAATTGATTCGAAACTCGTGATTAGCTTCGAATTCATGCGAAATACGCGACTTAGATTCAAATTCATGCGAGACGCATTATTCAGCTTCGAATTCATGCGAAACACATGATTTAACTTCGAATTCATGCGAAACACATTATTGAGCTTCAAATCAATGCGAAATACATGATTTAATTTCAAATGCATACGAAACAAACGATTTAGCTTCAAATTCATTCGAAACACATGAATTAGCCCCAAATTCATGCTAAACACATTATTTAGTTTCAAATCCATGCGAGATACATGATCTACCTTCAAATGCATACGAAACTAACGATTTAGCTTCGAATTCATGCGAAACACGTGACTGAGCTTCGAGTTCATGCGGGACACATGATTTAGCTTCAAATGCATACGAAACAATCGAGTTAGCTTCAAATTCATGCATAACACATGATTTAGCTTCGAATTCGTGCGGAACACATAATTCAGCTTCAAATCTATGCGTAATACAAGATTTATCTTCAAATGCATACGAAACAATCGAGTTAGCTTCAAATTCATTCCAAACACATGAATGAGCTTAAAATGCATGCTTGATCACATTCGCACATCGAAATTTATCTTCATAAATTCTAGAGGAGCATGCCCACAAGATGTTTTCAAGAAAAAGATTTCGTGATGAGAGCAGTGAGAATTGTGCTAATAATTTTGCTAACGAAAGTGACAGTAGTGACAATATATGTTCTGTTCGAAGAAAATGCATGCGATTAGTTATTGATGATACTTCTGACGACGATCAACTACCAGAGCCCTGGCTTTGGAAAGAAATAAGAAATAGTCCAAAAATCTGAGACTATACGATGACTGCTAGCCTAAGAGAGGCAGCCTTACACTGACTTAGGAGGAAGTAGAAGAGAATTAGATATATTTAATCTAATATTTATTTGATGACATATTCTGGCAAAATATTGTAACCGAAACTAACCGGTATGCAGATCAAATACGAGAGAATCCATGCAGAACAGGAGACACTTGGTTTCCTGTAGATTCTAACGAAATCAAAAGATATTTTGCATTGTCCATAATAACGGCACAGGCAAACAATAATCTGTTTGTCAATACAGATAAATTGAGCAAGATTAAACGTGTGATCAATTATTTGAACAAAAACTTTAAAGAAGTATATATAATGAAAGAAGACAATGCTATTGATGAATCGCTCATGAAATTGAAGGGGCGCCTATCTTATAGGCAATTTAACCCGTCATAAAAGGCTGACTCATCGAAATGACTACACAAGGATCCAATCGTACTCCAAAACCACATTGTATTACAGAGTACAACAAGGGAATGAATGGAATTGATCTCCAAGACCAAATATTAGCATACTTTCCAGTAGTGAGGAAATACATGGAAGGAAGTAAAAAAAATTTTTTTATCTGCTGGTCTTTTGAATTCCTACATTTTATGCAACGAAATAAATAACGGGTGGAAGCAATGTTACGTTGACTATAGGATCAACATAGCCGAATCACTATTGAAGAATATGCCAAAACCGAATTATAGAGAACGAGGACAATTATCTTCCGGAGATATGCCAGAAAGACTGCACTTGAAGCATTGGGCTCATTTTCCAAAACATATTGACCCAGCAGCATCAAAATTAAGGCCGTCAAAGCCTTGTAGGGTTTGCCAAAAACATGAAAAACGTATAGAAACAACGTGGGAGTGTAAGAAGTGCAAAGTTCCCTTACATCTACCAGAATGTTTCGAATTGTATCACACTATTGCAGATTATTAATTTTGTATTACTGATTTTCGTATAAATAAACTTTTTGTAGTACTTGCATCTACCACAATTATTGCATCAGGTTGTAATTACTTATCAAATATTTATAATTTTAAAAGGGCGCCGCCGCTAATATTTATATTTGGCCCGATTATCGTACTACGGGCTATGCCCGTAATATTCACTTTTGGCCCGATCAGCGTACTACGGGCTATGCCCGTAGTTGTCGGTTAACAATTTGAGCGCCACGCTGATTTTTAAGGAAGTCCCCGCCAGGCCACGCGCGCCGCTTAAAAGCGCTGAGATTGTAGAGCCAATGTTTCTTATCGCAGTAGAAGATAGTTTACGTTAAGAACGTGATCCTTATAAGCATTCATTCAACACGTTGGACGCCAAGTCTGTTTTGTTCTCTTTACCGTTTGACCCGCTAGATAAGATTTTATCGAAATGGATTCGTGGCCGGTATTCCTTTTACGACAAACCAGTTCATTGCAGTACTTGGTCCTGTGCAGACAAAAATTTTCTTTAACCCTAAGCGTCAAAATATCAGTCCGAGAGTGTATGTGAAAGACGGTTTAAAAAGCAACAACACAAACTGCAAAGGAAACCGGGAAAAGGCTCTGAAGTACGAAAATATTGTTAATTATGTTATGATAAAAATGTAACAAAAGATGGTAGAGTAATGGCCAGGAGAAAGACTAAGCGAGGTGTCACATTTTGTAATACCCGTAAAGGAGATCGGTTATTATGTTTACCGTGTTTGAATGAAATCCATTAATCCTGTAATGAGTCAAAATTATGTAAATTTGAAATAAATTTTCTGTAATTCCATAAAACAGTGTAAATTTTATAGTTCTATATCATGTTACACGATGTCAGCCAGTGGTGGTTGACGCGGCCTAAACGGAAAGTCTAGTGTCAGCCACCGATGGCTGACGTGGCCTTCAACGTATTAAGGGGGGATAAAAGGGACGGTTGGGTCCACCCGATGGCCTACCATTGGCTAACTGAAACGAGATTCTAACGCAGTAGCTTCAGATTTTTATAAAAGCAACTTGCTTCGTCTTCTACCTCTCATTTTGATCCTGTTTGCCACAGAAAATCTGCGTTGCGTCGACGAGTCTGAACAGCTAGTATAGCTAGAAGGAATTGCTATAGTGTCTTCGAAGTGACAGTTTCCGTGCAACTAGAAGGAATTCTTACAGTGATTTTTACGATGATTCGCTCTATTACCGATCTTGCCAAGGATTGCGCTCCTTCGAATGAGGTAATTAATTTTTGACCTTTTAATTTCGCAAAGTTCGCCGTAGTTTCAGGATCATACAATTATGTTGTCCAAATTTGTATATTGTAACTAGTTTATAAAATTGATTGCCATTTTTTATAGAATCTTAAATGACTAACGTCAGAGAATGCATTCGGATCAACAGAATTAATAACAAATTCATGAGGTCATTCAAAGAGTGATATGGTTAATAGACTCATCTAATAATTTGGAGATAAACAAAATTAAAATACAGGCTCGATAAATTATTTAACGACTAACTCAATTAATATATGCATTCTCATTAATATAATGCATTCTCTGTTACCATATTTAACCAATAGATGAAATAATTTTCAAATCCATTAAATTATTCTCACAAATACAATTAAAATGATTTTTCACAGTAAGGAAATTGTGAACAGAAATTACGTATTCTAATCGAGAGACTAACATTTGAAACAGCAGCTACACCATCTTACATAAAATATCTCGTGCAGGCATTAAAATCATATCTCTTCGGCAAGAGAGCATCAGATAAGTAAGTACATACGTAATCATACAATGGTAAAAATTCGCAGCCAATTTGAATATGAATTATTTACAAATTAATTTTCTGTTACATTATGTGTTATTAAAGAATAGAGGAATACCATCACCTTTCGCCACGACACTTCACAATTCCAAGGACGATATGCAACAAAACAATTTAACGTAGAATACAATTTTGTAGTCTTCTAATTATGCATGATATCAATGCAGCTTTTCAAGTACAGTTTTTAAAAATAACAATGTATTTTACTTAGATAACTACAACGATAATAAAATAAAATGAATTACACATTAAGTATTTGATAAATAAATGTAATCGAAATTATGTCGTCTTTGATTTTATTGTAAACAGAAATATTTGTCCAAACTATATCATGTTTGGTGTCATTTTAATCATATAAGTATCAGGAATATATTTAAAAAATAAGTATTAAAATGTTGAAATTAAAAAAAAGTTATGTCATTGTATTATGAATTGCCTTTCGGGAATTCGAGTCAAAGGAGGCGCGGCGCGTGCCGTAACACACGTATTCGCAGACTCCGTCGAACCTTAGTATTCGCGTAGCGAGGAAATTGATAAAATACAAGGCCATTGCAATATCACGGCGTCAGTGATGACTGACTAAAATTATGCGAGGATGAGAGAAACTACTACAACTTCTTTGAAACTGGATCAAATGATTTGAATTTTTTCTATATGATA
The DNA here is from genome assembly GCF_051020955.1 of Megalopta genalis. Taxonomy (NCBI): domain Eukaryota; kingdom Metazoa; phylum Arthropoda; class Insecta; order Hymenoptera; family Halictidae; genus Megalopta; species Megalopta genalis. Next base: position 67,809 of record NW_027477347.1, on the reverse strand, counting down.
GAAAGACTAATATACTAGACAATAACTAAATTACTTTGATACAATTTTGCTATTACAGTAGACCTCCGTTTATTTGGACTCTGTTTATCTGACATAGTAACATGTTAACCGACAAGTAGATGTCAGGAACGATGCCCCTCTTACCCGACTCTAGTCTACGCGACTGTTTTTGCTTCTTACTTAAAAAGTCTAGCATAGTCTTCCTGCGAAGAATGTGAGATAAGTAACGATTTAATTAAGTTACTCGTATCTGTTTGATTCATCCAGAAACTATATTTTCAGTATGACTTCTCATAAATCAAACGAAAAAGTAAAAGTAAGTGCTTTGTATTGACGAAAAATTTGTAATTAATAGACGCTTGAGAAAAAATTAATTAAACAATTAATCCCCCTTGTCTCGTAAATATGATATTGGTATATATATATATATATGTATATTTATCAACTATACATTTATGTATATATGCATACAGTACATATATACATATATACAAATACTATTCGTACAGTAGATGTACGAATACCAACTATACATACACATAAGCGTGCAAGTATGAAAGATCTAATAAAAGCATGAATGTGGTAAAATAGAAAATAAAATAAAAAACATCAAAATAGATAAGGAATACATATCAAATACTATTGAGAATTAAATATACAGAAATTAAATTTTATACAAAACACATATTAAAAATATTATAAAGATTATTTTGATGTTCAATATTTTAGAGTATGCAGAAATTTAGATACAGATGATAACTAGAAAAGGCTCAATAACAAGCACGCAGTAGTTAACTTTTCATTCTTACAAGGCACAGTAACTCGATCGAAAACTACTATTTATATTTTGTTAAATATTTTGTATTTGTATTTATGTAAAAGACATCAACATATATTTTAAATGTTTTTTACGAAGTGCACCATAGATAAAGAAAACCATATAATTTGTCGAAAACTTCGGACGCCACTTTAATGGGCACAGTAATTAACACACTTAACCTATCTGACTATCACACTGAACTGGCGATTAACAGTCATGGAATCCATATAATATCGGTTTTAAACAATGGAAACTGTTTGATGAGAATTTTTCGGTTCTCCATAATTCTTTCACGAATTGAAACCGATGACATAATTGTTTTCAATCCCTACTTTATGAAGGTATATTCAAGTATGTAAAAAAGTTTGAATCTTCTAAATTCTAGCAAAAGTCATCCGCAAATCTATTCGTAGTCTTCAAATAAAGATACAGATAAAAGATGAAAATTTTATTCGACGCCACGAATAAATGTGCTTTGCATAAAAAATGTATGTATTGGAAGTGGATGTAAAATGAAATATGCACTGATACTTTCTGGTAGAAAAATATCTTTACTTCGCGACATGTGAAGAAGCTCAAAGAAGAAGAAACTCAACGGGCTAGAGTGCCGGACGAATAGATAGCACACTTTAAAATTAACGTAATTTAGATTTATTTAAGGTAATAACCAAGATTCTAATACTATACAGATTTGTAAATTACTGTTATGAACATTCACAAATGAACTAAATTACGTTACGCCACTTTAAACAGTTTTACTTAGAAAAAAAGAATTTTTATGGAAATATAGTGGGAAAAGTGATAGCATATTTAACTAAGAATTATGTTGCGGCGCCATGTAATTCCAAATAAAAAAACATGAAGAAAGTGTAGAAGAATATTTTTTGTTTGGGATTTAGTATTCGAGAAAATCGAGATTGAAAATTTGCTAAGCGATGTACATCGCTTATAGCTGTAAAAACGTATGTATGAAGCAAGAATTCAAACCTGGTTTTCTCGAAAACAAAATCCTAAAAAAAAGAAGTTATTCCATATCATTTTCATTTCTTTTTTATGAAGAATAACCCGGTGCCCGCTTGTATATAGATTCAGGAATACCCTGTATTTTTCAACAGGATGATGCCGCGAATTTTTTTCTCGAGGATTGATCAGCAAGGTCATATCGCTAAAAATTTTGCGAAAATAATAACCATGCAAATGGCAGACAATTTCGAAACATTTTCGAATGACAAAAATGTATTTAAGATGAGAAGGAGCAAGAAGAGCAAAAACTAATAAAGAAACTACGTAGATAATAATGACTGTTAATAAATGGAAAGATGGAGTCACAAAACATTAGGCATCTGATATAATTCCTTGATTTATTAACATGCATAATTTTTAGTGATGTGTGCCAATATTTTGTCCCATTGTATTTCTATACAAATTCTCTTTTTCAAATAAAATTGTTTACACTTGCGAAATGCAATTTTATTTCATTTGTGTATGTTTATAGTGGTATGTTGCAAATTTATATGGAAACAGGATTTTGTTTGTAATGTTACGTAAATAAAAATAACATTAGTTTTAAAGTATGCCATCTTTTTGTCGGATACGGTATGTGGCGGCCACGGCGACGGGCATCGCACCGCGCTTGGCGAGCGAGAGCCGCGGGGATGCGAACGGCGGCCGACCCGATGTCGCTAACGATCTTTTGTCCGTCATTTGTTCGAACAGTCGAACTGAGTCGCGGCCCGGGTGTAAAAAGTTAGTTAGTTTCGTTAACGTTGATTCTCGAGCGATCACGAATAAACAGTAAATCACGAATGGCTCTCGACTCCCACACTATATTACCTCGAAACGAAAACCAGGATACTTAGAACGCATAATCGGAGTCTTGAGACCAATCATCCACACCTTCCAATCTTTATTTGAAAAACGATTTTATGAATATTGATTTGTTTTTGTTTTCGAACAATATAAAGTACGTGTTGATAATTAAATAGTATTTTTATTAGTCGGGCAAATTCTCGACGAATAAAATGATTTATTTCGTACTCGTCGAATAAAGATACTTATTTTATTCGGACCCTCCAATGTCCAATAAAGATAAAGTATCTTTTGTTCGAAACGTTTTTATAATTTATTGTCTGAATAATGTACAACTTTGTTGGGTTGTCATTTGTTTCGCAATTACAATAATCTGCAATATTTATATCTTTTTTTATACAGCAAATTATACAGCATACTATTCGGAAGATGCAAATGAATATCAGCATAAATTATCCTGTAAAAATATCGTACCGTATTCATGATGAAATAGTCGAAAATGTAAAATGGTAGATGTTCTTAATCGAGTAGTACATATATTTAATCGATCCAAAAGTTCCAGTCATATTACTACGAGATCGATTAATATGGTATAAAACAATAATGCATCGTCATACATAATAAAATTCGTTGATTAGAAGTAAATTAAAAAGATTAAATATTTAAATTACAGAAAAAATTATAACTTAAATTACATTGCAGCTACTGCAGTAACTCGAAATTTTATATTATTTTCACGATACCCTTAGTGTCGTTAATATTATTTATTCCAAGTAGAGAGAATAGCAAATATACGAGCAAACCCTAACAGAAAATTTGAAAAATTTGGAACATTGATTGCAATAGATTATGTTATTGAGGAATAGTCTTTTCTCTATTCCTGTGAAAAAGAAACATCAATTATTTTACTTCCTCATTACTTTGGACCACAATTTTCAACAAAGAAGAAGTAGACAACATTCTGTAATATATCAGAAAGGGTCTAGGATTTATTTAAAAATGGTTTCATCAAAAAGGAACAAAATACGTCGAGATACACCATATGCTGTGCAATGCTTCGAAATTCTCGTTTATGATAACAATGGTAAAAAGAAACTGCGTGCTGCAGCATAGTTTTGGGACAGACCTCTCGTCCTCGACAGCAATTCCAGAGAATACTATTTTATGACACCCTCAAGTGACTTTTTCGTTTAGGGTCTCCGAGGAGAAGAATCAAGCCGTCAGAGGAATGACTAACAGACGACTCGAGGCAATAGATACGAATGTGCACACTGGAGGCGAGCAGGACAAAGATGGCTCTCAACATCGAGATCACATCGAATTAGGAAAGGACGAGAGAAATAGTATATGTTTTTTATAGAATTGTTCGATAAAATCCATTTAAGAAGAAATTATTTTTTAAAAAATTGACCTAAATACCAAAAGGAAATTTTGTAGGAATTACAGCTGGTTAAAACTACAGAAAATAATTATAATATTCAATTTTTAAATTTTATCTTATTTTGTCAATAACAGATTAGCATACTGAAAATTTCATCGAAATCTGTAGAATATCATTCAAGTTACACAAGCCGATTTTGATGAAACTTATGGAAGGCTTAAGTCTTCGAAAATATTTGAGGCGATCTTGTATCAGAAACCATCCGTATTGAAGATACCAGCGCGGCGGAGTGGTAATCACCGCCGCGGAATGAGAGTATCGATATTTACAATGTGGCTGCGAATTTCGAGTAGTTTCTGCAGTTCTATCGTTCTTTTTTTAAATCCTTCTTGAAGTCTAAATTGAAATCATTTTTGTATTCCTTGCATGATAATTAAAGCCTGCTTAAACCGCAATTAAATAACTACAAGATGAGTACTATTAAACGTCAAGATGTAGAACAAACTAGTATATCTTAATGTTCCTAACCGTATAATTAAATCAAAGATTTTAAACTTCAATTTAAAAATATTAATTTTACATCCTCATATTTAATTATAGTTCATCGAAAGTTCATAGGAAGACTCATTTTTTTCGTAAATTAAATTTGAAAAATTGTTTTTTGCCAAAAGTTACCTTATTTTTTTTTATCGTGGGGGAAATCTGCTGGCCAGACACCCACGCCCCTCCCCGGGGGGGGGCGAGGGTAGTGCGAGGTTTGACCCGCTAAAACCCCCACGGCGGCCTAGGGCGCTGGCGATTACTGGGGGAGCCACGGGAACTCTAAACGAACACAACCGCGGCTCCCCCTCGCCTGGCCGGCCACCAGGATGGAATGGCGGTGGCCGGCCGCGTCCCGGGGGAGATTTATCCTCCCCCATGAATAATCTTGGTTCGGCGGTGCGGTGGACCGCTCCTCGCACCGCCTCGTCACGACGGCCGCTTTTCAATGAGGGTGCCCAGGGCCCCCGCCCTGGGCACGGCGGCCGTCGGAGGCGACGATGTTCGTCGCCCCACTCCCGGTATAGGGAGGACATCTTCGGTTGGCGGGCGGCGGGCAATTAAACCAGCATAATCTGGTACACCCGCCGCCCGCCTATTCTCAGCTGCTCGGGGGGGGGGGGGGGGCTCTAGGCGTGGGCGCACCCGCCGCACCCCCCGCTCACGGCGACCCCGCTCGGCAGCCTACTTCTACAACATTACCTGTTCGCAGAAGGCGATGGCTGCCGCCCATATTCTCGGGCTCTCCTGCATGGCCCCAACTAAGCTGGAGAGAGCGAGGTCGCGACCAACTTCCCTTCTTAGGACTCGGCGCAGCACTGAAAAGGCGGGGCATACCTCCAGTGTATGCTGCGCCGAGTCCTCCTCCGCGCCACAGTGGTGGCACACCGTCGTCGCTTCCCGACCGATGCGACACAGGTAGACACCGAAGCAGCCATGCCCGATGAATACCTGCGTCGCACGGTAGGAGAGCCTGCCAAACCGCCTCTCCCGCCACGAGGTGAAGTGCGGCAGGAGAGCCCCAGGGACGCGCTCGCCGGCATGGGAACAAAGCTCCGCATGCCATCTGGCGAGCGCAAGACCCCGGGCCTGGAGCTCGAAGCACTGGACCGCCTCCTGCTCCAGCGGGTCCCCCCGAGCCCGGCCAGCGATGCATATGCGCCTATAAATATGGGCGCGCATCGCCGCCTGCAGCTCGAAGGGAATTTCTCCCGCCAGAGCAAGCGCCGCCACGGTAGACGTGGTGCGGTAGCCTCTTATGAGGCGAAGGGCCATCTGCCTCTGAAGCCGGCGCAACAACAGTGTGTTGCGCCGGTTTGCCCTCACGGACGGCGCCCAAATCGAGGCGCCGTACAAGGTCATGGACCGCACCACGCCCAGGTATAGGCGGCGCACCATATCGCCCGGCCCCCCGAGATTGGGCAACAGGCGGCCTGCCAAAAGTTACCTCACTTCAGACCACCACTGTGCGATAATGCAATGACAGCATTTTCCACACCGTGTGATCATTATTAATTTAATAGAATGCCCATCGGACAAAGGAACGCCATAGCTACATTTCAAAGGTTAATGGACTCATTGCTATCCGTGATTTGGATGCGTCGTATTCGCACCCGATATCGTCACTCCGCGATATAAACTATCTCTCGGGTCGTAAAGCCGATTACGCTGCGCGACGGAGTGGATCGATATCGTTGTCCATTTAATTAAAAAGGATAACTGTTTGGTTGATTTAGAATATGCCACTCAACAAGAATGAATAAGATTGTGGCTGAATAAGTGTGAACTGAGCAACTGACAACTGATCGATGACTGGGGATTAAATGACGATGAATTGGCGAGTGACTACTACCCTAAGAAGAATCGGTTTCGAGTTTTTATACTGTTTTGTGGCCAGAAGACTCGAAATTGGTTGACCAGTGATGCGATGGGAGGGAATGTAAAGTGACGTAGCACGCAGTGCCGCAGGTAGCAAGAAACCCTGGACGGGCGACCGAAGCGGTGCGTGCTAGCGACCCTATTATAAAAAATGCTGCCGATGAAGGTGTGCATTATTCAAAACTGCAGAAATGGCTTTATTGCCAGAAAGAAAATGGTTCGGAAAATCATAAACATAGAAATTGCAACAAAGAAGGCTATGGCTCTACAAATTGAAAACCTAACGAACGTGACCTTTTGTCGATTGCACGTCGTTCGTTGAAAGACAGTTAATTTGTATCGTTGAGCCGAAGATTCCCCGTCAATAAATGTTTTTTAAGGATGAAAGGGAAAGGTAGTTCTTCCCGGAGAAAGTTAGGCGGATGCAGCCCGAAAATTCCGTTGAAGGACGGAACAATCCGGTTTTCGAGGAAAAGTGCTACTCATACAATGTATTCAGTTACTCGCGCCCCGTCCCCCAGAACATTTAGAAAAATTGAAGAAATTAACAGAACGTCACTGGAAAGCAAAAGTTACAAACTTGAAAACGTGATTTCCAACAATGCGAAGTAGCATATTCGGGACATGTAATAGAAGAAGACAAGATAAAGTATGCCCTGTAAAAGTTTTTCGCAACCCAAAAACATAAAAAGTATCCGCAAATTTGTATGACTCGCGGATTACTATCGCTGTTTTATAGAAAATTTTTCGCAAATTTTCAAACCGCTGACCGTTTCACTAAAAAAAGAAAAAGAAATTTGAACGGAATCCATCTAAGAAATTATCCACTGTGTCTCAGTTCGCAATAGAAGGGGTCTTTAGTTATGGCGAGCCAAAAGAGGCAAACTAATTATAGGACAGCCACTAGATTACTACAAGGAACAGAAATGAAGGAGTGCCTATTCGCTGCGTACTGTGCCTAGTGATCGGATCGATGCCGATACCATTGACGATATTTAATCAATTCGGTGGCAAAGTACTCAATAGGAAATCTGACTAAAGTATCGATACCCATTTGATACCTTACAAAAGTATTGATACCTGTTGGAATTTGCTAATAGTTTATTTACTAATAATGCAATACAAATATGATACAGTGTTTAATAAAGCATCTAGCGGATATAAAATGTACTTTGTGTGAAGAAGAGTGACTGTATGTGAAGTCGCGGAGATACTGTCTGATAGATCGTCTTCTAGGCTGACGAACGCCTCTGTAGTTCTATGGGAAGTAGCTTCTCGCATTGGAACGTGCGGTCCTTTTATACTATTCCTTCAGAAGGTCGGGCTTATACCTGCATTTATGAACCTCTGCGGCAGCTGCCAAAGCTGCACCGTCCGGGAGGGCGGCCAAGCGGGTGGCACCGGCGGCCCCCAATAGGGCTCCCCTGCCGCCGCATCTGCCCCGCACGGCTGCCATCACAATAACAGTGCCGGCCGGCGGGGCGATGACGTATGCTGAGGCGGTGACCACTGCCAGGTCCACAGTGGACCTGGCAGAAATTGACATCGCCTCATTGAAGCTCAGGAGGGCGGTGTCGTAATATTGGAGGGTTGTACCTTTATTTATTGCCCCTGTAGACATGTGTGTGTGTGTGTGTGTGTGTATGTATGTGTGTGAGTGTCCTTGTATATACTGACACCCTTCCTCAACGATTGTCACACCAGCCGTAATTTATTGATTGATGAAACCACATTTTTCAGACATATTCTTTAACTTTATTCTATTTAAGGCCTTGGTTAACATGTCCGCTGGCATCTGGTCTGTGGGACAATATCTGTAGTCGACAATTTCTTGATTCATCAACTCCTTTATGAAGTGAAACTTCGTGTCGATATGTTTTGTCCTGTGGCTGAATTTCTTATTAAATGTGAGCTTAAGGCAGCTCTGATTGTCCTCATATATAATCATTTTTTTTAATGTCCCCTAAAAAGTCTTTCAGCAATCGATCTATCCATATGCCTTCTTGTGTTGCCTCAGCTAGAGCGATGTATTCAGCTTTTGTTGAAGATAAAGCAACACATGTCTGCTTCCGACAGCCCCAACTTATAGATGATTCGAAATACTGAAACAAATAACCACTATTTGATTTTCTATCGGTGCGATTTTCAGCCCAGTCTGCATCAGCAAAACCGATGAGCCCCTTCTGTCCATCTGCTTGGCATAGCCTCAGTTCATAGTCTTTTGTTCCTTTAAGATATCTAAGAACTCTTTTTGCCTCTAGCCAATCATGAGCTGTGGGTTGCTTATTATGCTGACTCAATATCGTCACGCTTGCTGCTATATCTGGCCTCGTGTTGACGGCTAAATATAATAATGCACCAATTAATTGCTGATATCTCTCACTGTTAGGCATTGGTGTCGTATCATCTCTTGATTTTACATATCCTGGATCTAGAGGAATGTTCGATGTTTGTTAATTAATTAATAAATTGTCAATTAATGTTTCTATATATTTAGTTTGCTTTATGCAATAAAATCCTTGATTATTCTTTCTAATTTCGATGCCTAGATAATGCTTTAAAATTCCAAAATCCGTGAGATGAAACTTCTTTTTTAAAAATTCAGCAACTTCATTTATTTTACTGGTATCCTTGGCTGCAGTTAAGAAATCATCAACATAAATAATCAAGTAGATAATTTCTGTTTTATTTCTTTTCGTGTACAAGCATGAATCCGTATTGCATTGTACAAATCCAAATTTCTTGAGCCAATCATCTAATTGGTCATTCCACACCTTCGCTCCCTGCTTTAGTCCGTAAATGCCCTTCCTCAATTTACATACGTGGTCCTCTTTTCCTGAAATAATATAACCTTCGGGTTGCTTCATGTAAATTGTTTCTTTCAGTTCTCCATTGAGGAATGCTGTTTTGGCATCGAAGTGTTTCATGGTCGTGTTTTTTATACCTCCTATTGTTAAAAGGGTCCTGAAAGTAGTTTGTCTTACCACTGGAGCAAAAACTTCGTCATAATCGGTGCCATATTTCTGTGAAAATCCTCGTGCAACGAGCCTTGCTTTATATCGCTCGACATTTCCATCAGCGTTTCGCTTTCTTTTAAAAACCCATTTACAAGTAACAATGACCCTGTCCTTTGGTTTTGGCACGATCTCCCATGTGCCATTTTCCTTTAATGAGTCGATCTCTTCGTCCATAGCCTTCTTCCAATAGTTTTTTTGGATCCAGCTAAAGCCCCCATTATGCTCCTTGGTTCATTATCTTCAGCTTTCAACATGTTTAATGTAGCCATGTATCGGTCTGGCGGTACACCCCTATTTGATCTCTCGGAACGTCTGCATTGATCAAGTTGAGTTTCATAATCAATCTGTCCACTGTATGTAGTATCGGTCTCATCGATAGATTCAATACTTGATTGCGTATCTGATGCTTCTGATTCTTCTTGGTGATGTTGTACTTGTTGTATCTCTTTATGAAAATCTGTATTTTCTGAAAGAATTACTTCATCACAAGCTGTATGAGTTGGAGATTCTTTTTCGGTTATTTTATCGAGAAAAGTTACATCTCGACTGGTTTTCACTCGATTTGTCTTTAAATCTAAAAGCCTATATGCTTTAGATTCTTCCGAGTAACCAACGAATGTATATTTCTCGGCCTTATCATCCAACTTTTTTCTTTGTTCTTTATGCACAAGAACATATGCATCGCAACCAAAAATATGTAAGTTGCTTACATCGGGCTTCTTTGAGTACCATAACTCATATGGGGTTTTTTCTTTTGCATTTGTCGGCAATCTGTTTTGTTTACAGCTTCACCCCAATATTTTTTTTCGAGATTTGCATCGAGTAGCATGCACCGTGCCATTTCAATCAATGATCCGTTTTTTCTTTCTGCTACTCCATTTTGCTGTGGTGAATAAGGAGCCGTATACTGCATCTCGATGCCTTAATTGTTTAAATACATCGTTAAGTTCTCATTGATGTATTCCCTTCCTCGATCAGATCGTATTATTTTTGGCTTCCTTTCAAACTGCGTCTTTACCGTCTCAATAAACTGTTTCATGAAGGACGCGGCTTCATTCTTTTGACTCATAAAATAAACTGTCGTATACTTGGAATAATCATCTATCAGAGTCAATAAATACCTTTTCTGACCTGGCGTTACTGTCTGCATAGGTCCACAAACATCTGTATGTATTAAATCTAATACTGCACGTGATTTATTGCTGGATTCTTTGGGAAAAGGTTGACGTGCCATTTTTCCATTTATACAGCATTCACAATATTCCCTTTATCCACAGTCTCTTACCTGGATACCTGTGGCTAATCCTTTTGTCGCCAAATCCTTAATTGCACTTAGCTCTCGGTGCCCGAAGCGCCTGTGCCACACATGTTGGCAATTGTCCCCATGCTTCGTTTTTATGGCTTCATTTGCTGCGCAGGACCTTTCAGCTGTTTGTACCTGGTATAATTCCGGGGAAAGCCTTGCTATTGCCTGTAATTCCCCATTTTTGGTTATCTGGCACTCATTTTCTTCAAATACAAGTTTATAGCCTTTTTTGTCAACTTTTTCACCGACAATAAATTAGACCGTAGGCCCGGTACGTACAGGACATCGCGCACATTTATTTCAAAGATTTTTCCGTTAATAACTGCACACTTTATGACACCTGAACCGATGCCTTTCACTTCAGCGATATTTTCATCGTGGCGAGCCGTACATTGCCCTTTTTCTTCGGATCTATATGAATGAAAAAATCCATGGTTTTTACCATATGACTCGTAGCACCCGAGTCGACAAACCATATATTTTCTTTATTTTCTGCAGCTTTCACACGGAAACACGTTTCACCAGATATTTTTTCATCTTTCACTAAAATGCAGTAATCTTGAGAATGATTCTCTGAATTTTCATGTGACACTTTATTTGCTTTCTCTTGTTTCTTCTGCCAAGCCTTGTATTTTATGCATTCAGATTTGGAATGCCCAGGTTTCTTACAGAAAAAGCAACTCTTCTTGTTCTGCGTCGCACTTTCATTTCCTTTATGTATTGTCTTCATGGCTGTATCGTTACACCGCTAACTCTCTTTTACGTCTTTAGCTCCACGGCGACTTTTGTACTCGTCGATCAGCTTACTCTTCACGAATTGAGATGTTAAGTCCTTTTCAGGCCTACTCTCTAATGCTGTGACAAAGTGTATCGTATGACTCCGGAAGACTTCCTAGTAATACTGCCGCGATGAGCTAATCTGGCAAATCTAGCCCAAGTGCTGTCAACTGGTTTATGTTATTTGACATTCAAGTGATATGCGCCTCCATATCACCGTCTTCTTTTAGCACAGCTCTACATATTCGTTTGAGCAACAATACCTTGCTTGTCAATGTTGCATTTTGGTGGTATCCTTTAAATGCGTCCCATGTCTCTCGTGCTGTCTTGGCGTTCCTTATGTGCAACAGCTGATCGTCTTCTGCGAGAAGTCCGATCGTTGCACGTGCCTGATCATCCTTTTGAGACCATGCTGCATCCACCGGCGTAGGCATTTCTTCCATGAATTGAACAACTTCCCACAATTTTTCTTTAATCAGCAGGAGTTCCACCTTATAACTCCATACTGCGTAATTTTCTCCGTTGAACTTCTGGATGGCAAATCGAAATCCTGTACCGTCTGCCATTGTAGAATAAACTTTATCACTTCACCTTTTCTTCACGAAAAAAAATTGGTTGTTTCACACTTTTTTGTATTATCCTTATTACACTTTATTCACACTAGAGACTGGGCCCATAACCTGTTGGAATTTGCTAATTGTTTATTTACTATTAATGCAATACAAATATGATACAGTGTTTAATAAAGCATCTAGCGGATTTAAAATGTACTTTGTGTGAAGAAAAGTGACTGTATGTGAAGTCGCGAAGATACTGTCTGAGAGATCGTCACCTAGGCTGACGAACGACAGCGCAGTTCTATGGGAAGTAGTTTCTCGCACTGGAACGTGCAGTCCTTTTATACTATTCCTTCAGAAGGTCGGGCTTGTACCTGCATTTATGAACCTCGGGGATGTACCTTTATTTATTGCCCCTGTAGACATGTGTGTGTATATGTGTGAGTATCATTGTATATACCAACAATACCTATCTGAGATTAAAAGTCATTAAAATAATAACAGCAATAATATTAAACTAGTATAATCATTTTCATTTTTCATTTTTGTAGTATTGTCAGTGATGATTGGAACGATTTCGCATTCTAGTCTCTATTTTACAAATGTTCCATGTAAATAATTAGATATTGTCATAGCCATTCGATTTTCTGTTAATTTGAATATTTCAATCGTACACGATTTCATTTCAAAATTCGGAATTGTGAAAAAGGCATCAGTGTTTCTGTTCGTCCATAGTTATACGTACATCCTTAGCTGTTAGTAATTCCTTCTTCACATCGTTCTTTTCTTTTCCACATTTTTCATACAGGAGTTTCTATAAAGTTTTTAGGGTCAAGGTACGTACTTCATTAATTGTCTGAAACCCTTATCGGTGATATTATATTTGATAATTCCGTCCAAGAATCAAATTATTCAGAGCAAGTGTAAAATTGAAGCGGTTCAAATTACGGCGACAGCGAGTTTCGAGTGTTGACGTTCGAGTTACATAAATTACTCACATGATTTTGAATACATTGTTTCACTCAATCGCAGCTCGTCTCACTCACCGTGTCAACTGTAAACAAATGAACGAGACGAAACAAAAGTTACTACTACGAGACGAGATAAAAGTGTATTCAGGTACAGTTAGAAAATTATTTAAGAGAAACATTTCAGAAAGCTAGATCCATTCATCTATTGGAAAGATATTGTAAAAAAATACAGCAAAATATTTGCGTTTGCCAAAAAATATTTTTGAATACTGCCTACTTCAGTGCCGGCAGAACACGTGTTCTCTAAAACTGAAGAATTGATTTATAAAAAGAGAAATTGGCTAAAAGAAAATAGAGTTAATAAAATATTATTTTTTAGTAGTTGTATTAATCTCTACTTTATATATCTTCGTTTTTAATAAACAAATAAAAATTATTAAATAAGTCATGTGTTATTGAATACTACTACCTCATAGATGTAGGTAATTACCATACAGAAATATGGTTTCATGGTGAATATAAAACAGAATTTTATTATAGTAGGACATATTCTTTATTGTAAACTTCCGATCATCAATAACAGATTCTAATTCAATAAAAATTGTAATCTGAATTAGTTGTATAGTTTAAAGATGAAAATGAAGACTTTAGTATAATATTATTGCTGTTATTATTTTAATAATTTTTAATATCTGAGATATATAAATATTTCAGTGAATTCTCAAATGGTTATTCAATATTTCGAAAGATATATAAGGGGGATAAAATTTATCACAGATTGTCTCAAACGAGTACCGTTACCTAAGTAAAATGTCAAACAGGTATCGATACTTCCGTAAGGTATTAAACAGGTGTCGATACTTTACCAACATCTTTGATACTATTCGGATTGGTATCGATACGTATCGATTTGGTATCGATTCGATTACAAATGTGTCCAACTTTAATTATCACTTTGAAATTAAAAAAAAACATAAAAATGAAATCAAATTGCGCAATTCGTTTAAGTTTTAGTAATGTGTGGACAGTCCTTCACGTTAGTAGGTATGCTAGTAATCGCCTTGGGAGGGGAAAGTCCTCGCCCCCACCCGCGGCTGTGTCAGCAGATTTGCTTGCGCAGATCGGCTCCCTGATCAATGCCAAATTGACATCGTTCAGGAGAGAGCTGGTTCCGCGGTGCAGACCTCCCCTCTGTCGATGGACAGGAAAAGGGGGGAAAGGGCAGCAGTACGGGAAGGCTGTGGCCGCTAAGGCGGCCCAGGCACAGCTCACTCAACCGCGGGCCGCCCCTGCCGTTGCGCCACCCTCCACCACATCTCAAACTGAGGTGTGGTCTCAAGTAGTTGGCCGGAAGGCTAAAACGGCGGCTGCCGCCGTTAAACCTGCGGCAGCTGCCAAAGCTGCACCGTCCGGTAGGGCGGCCAAGCGGGTGGCACCGGCGGCCCCCAATAGGGCTCCCCTGCCGCCGCATCTGCCCCGCACGGCTGCCATCACAATAACAGTGCCGGCCGGCGGGGCGATGACGTATGCTGAGGCGGTGACCACTGCCAGGTCCACAGTGGACCTGGCAGAAATTGACATCGCCTCATTGAAGCTCAGGAGGGCGGTGTCGTAATATTGGTGGTCCCCGGCGCGACTGCTGTTTTGGGTGCGGCAGTCAGGACCACAAAGTGGCTGGCTGCACTGCAAAGCCAAATTTCCCGCTTTGTGCGGGCGTAGGCAAGTTGGCCGGCCACCGCCTCCATGGCCGGGCGTACCCCGCCACCGCGAGACGCAGCAGGCGTAGCAGGGGAGGAAGGCCACGGTGGTCAACGCGGCGGCCAACGTGGCAAACAAAAAGAATTCGGCACCTAAGGATGCCACCGTCACGCCCGCGGGGGCGGGTGGGGCTAATAAAACCACAGACGCCACCGCTCCCGCGGCCGCGATGGATATCGAGACAAATGAGTAATAGGGCCTAGTGGCCCTATTATTCAGGCCAACCTGAACCGCTCGGCCAGGGCACAAGACCTTTTTGTGCAATTCCTGGCCGTGCGGGGTGCCGGGTTGGCCGTAGCGGCGGAGCCGTACAGATTCCCCGACCATCCACATTGGATAGGGGACTCGAGCGGCTCCGCCGCTATAATATGGGCAGGCCGGCCGGGGTCCCCGGCGTGCTCGGTTATCGAGCGCGGCCAGGGATAACTGGCCGTTGACTGGGGCGGCACCGCGATTGTGGCGATCTACGCACCTCCGAGATGGTCCCTCGAGGAATTCGAACAGTATCTGGACGGGGTGGGGAGATGCGTCCCCCGGTGCCAACCTCGTCCGGTGCTGGTCCTGGGGGACATCAACGCCAAGTCTTCAGCTTGAGGTTCCCCCAGGATAGACCCGCGGGGCCGGGAAGTGCTTGATTGGGCGGCGGGACTCGAGCTCCATCTTTTAAACACGGGCTCGATCCATCCCCCCCGGCCGCGCGCCGTATTACGGGGTGGAGGGCGGCAAAGGAGGTCGAGACACTGTCTGACCATAGATACATTGTTCTCGGCCTCTCCGCAGCCCCATCGACACCCCGACGTCGTCCCGCTGATGAGGGATCGCCTCCACCGCGATGGGCGCTGAAGCGCCTCGACCAGGACGCTCTGATGGCGACAGTCAATGTCGTGGCCTGGCCAGCCACACCGGCCGAGCCAGTCGACGGGACAGGCGAAGCCCATTGATTCCGGGGTACAATGACGTCGGTTTGCGACGACGCCATGCCCCGGGCGAAGCTCTTCCCGAGGAAGGCGGTGTACTTGTGGTCGCGCGCGATAGCGGATTTACGCAAAGAGTGCGTCCGCGCGACGCCAGTAAGCCCGCACCCGTCGACGACGACGTTCCGACGCGGAGCTGGCTATCCAGCTGTATGGGCGATGCAGGGAGAAGGTGATCGCCCTGCAGCTGGCCATCAGGCGGGCAAAAGACCAGGCCTGGCGCGATGGGACGGTTACGTCCTCGGGCGCCCCCTGTGACGGAGAGACTGGATCCGGGGATGCTAGGGCGGGTCGTGGACGTCTTATTTCCCGTCAGCGGGGAGGCGTCCCGGCCGGACCCTGAGCCAGGGGAAGTACAGTGGTCCCCGGATCTGGAGGTCGCGCCGGTGGAAATGGACAGGGTACTTAAATGGCTCCGGGGCAAAAATAGGGCCCCGGGGCCGGTCGGTATCCCTGGCCGGGTCTGGTTGCTCGCCTTGTGCGTCCTGGGCGAGAGGATAAAAAGCCTCTACTCCGGGCTCCTGAGGTCAGGGACGTTCTCGGACCTCTGGAGAGAAAGTCGGATGGTCCTCTTAAGGAAGGAAGGGAGGCCTGCGGATTCTCCCTCCGCGTACCGGCCCATTTGTCTCCTGGACGAGGCGGGCAAGATCTTTGAGAAGATTATTGTTGCCCGCCTCGCCAGGCACCTGTCCCGCGATGGCCCCGATCTGGCGGACAGCCAGTTCGGCTTCCGGGAGGGGCGGTCGACGGTCGACGCAATCGACCGTCTAAAGTCCCTGTCGGACAATGCCGTGGCACGGGACGAGGTGTGCTTGGCAGTGTCCATTGAAATCGTAAATGCGTCCAACACACTGCCCTGGTCCGCCATTAGGGAGGCTCTGGTTGAGGATCTGGTGCCTCCCTATCTGAGGCGGGTGATCGGGGCCTACCTGCGGGACAGATGGGTAGAATACCCGGGCCGGTACGGGATGATTCGGAGGGAAGTGGACCGCGGGGTCCCACAGGGGTCCGTGTTAGGACTACTGCTGTGGGATCTGGGATATAACGCGGTCCTGGAGAAGGCCTTCCTGCCCGACGGTGTCACCATTGTCTGCTACGCAGATGATACGTTGGTGGTCACCGTCGGGGACACCTTCGAGAGGACCATTCGACAAGCGGGATAGCGCAGGAGAAAGCCGAAGCCGTCTGGTTTCACGGACGGCCTCAGTTCGCGGCCACCGGCCAGATCGTGGATCCGGGTTGGAGTAGCTTTCGTCGAGGTGAAGTCCGAGATCAAGTATCTCGGATTGATCCTCTACAGCCACTGGAGGTTCGGGGCGCATTTCGGCCGCCTCTTCCCCCGAGTTCAGAGGGCGGCGGCGTCGTTAGGCCGCCTGTTGCCCAATCTCGGGGGACCGGGTGATATGGTGCGCCGCCTATACCTAGGCGTGGCGCGGTCCATGGCCTTATACGGCTCCCCTATTTGGGCGCCGTACGCGAGAGCAAGGCGGCGCAACACTATGTTGTTGCGAAATGGCACTTCGCCTTATAAGAGGGGGGTGTTGCAGGGGCCCTGGGCACCTCTTTGTGCTGTCGCCGAGACGTGGCGGTGCGGGGCGCGGCCCCCCGCACCTACAAATTAACATCATGGTTTGAGGAGGGAGAACTCATCGCCCCCCTCCGGGATGCGGCCGCTCAGCCCCTTTTCCATCTTGGTGGCCGGCCAGGCGAGGGGAGCTGCGGTAGTGTTCTTAAGGGCCCGGGTCGCCGCACACTATGACGACCCACACATAGAAGAAAACCATATACGTATATTAGTTTTAGAGGTTTCTATCGACCAAAACTGACGCTTTAATGTCGAAGTATGCAGTTCACAAGTGGAAAATTTAGATTCCGGAAAGACTAAACGACTGGGCTTCGGATGTAGAAATATCCGTTTTGCAGTTATTGCGGAGATATTTGCAATATTCGGCCAGAGTGGTGTCAATCTCACGAGCATGACGTCATAAGATGGCTGCCGTTAACAGTTTTTCGTAAATATCGAGAGATATAGAGCTCGAATCGAAAATTCACAACCGAAGCCCAGTAGATAAGGCACGTACAAAGGCAATGGAGTGTATTTTCAGTTGATTTTTTAGTTAATTAAGACACAGGAGTAGTTGATAGGAATTGTATCCGAAACACCAACTCGAGCTTCCGACATTTCTCACTACTAGCGTCACAGTTCTCTTCCAACCAACAAGCTGCACCACAGCGAGCTTGCCGGTATAGTTACTTACAGTCGATAATACCGATCGACACAAATTACATAGTTTTATACTTCCATTCCAAATATTTTGACCATTACTAGACCAGGGGAAGGTGGCGTGCGGGGCAGTCGTGAGCGGCGCGGCAGTTGCAGCAAGAACGCTCGTCGAATATTGTAAATATCTCAACAATAATAAAGAAATGGTCATTTCTACAACCGAAGCCCATCAGCTTAGACTTTTCTGAATCGAGATGTCCAACTCCCGAACTGCTCACTGGAATATTGGCACGTCCATCTTGGTTGATACGAACAGTTGTCACGAAGTTAGGGTGGATTGGTGTTTATTTCATCTTGTTTATTAATTTATTATCAAAATAAAAATGGATTAAATTCTGTGTTAGTGCTCGTGGTGCTCCTTGTGAGCGTCGTGCTTTGTAGAAGTTTGCACGTGGTGTGCCGTCCAAGTAATATGGTTTTTCTGTGTCTTGTGAGTCCCTTATGGTCTCGTGTGTGGTGAGTCCCTTGTGGCCTCGTGTGTAGCGAGTCCCTTGTGGCCTCGTGTGTAGTGAACCGTCGGTGCTGACGAGGTTCTTCTCCTGACTGGGTTGTCTTGTCTCTACTCTTGTCTGTCCCTCTTGTCTGTCCCGTTAGTCTGTTCGTCTTGTCTGTTCCGCTAGTCTGTCTTGTCTTGTCTGTCCCGCTTGTCTGTTCCGCTAGTCTGTTTTGTCTGTTTTCTAGAGGACCGGAGTCATGCCTAATATCACCTCGGTCCTCCCTACTTCTCTTAACCTAGGGTGGGCGGCAAGGAATTACGGTCCAATCACTGCAATCCCAAATCCAGTGAGACTGCCCCAAAACGGTGGGTCGGGAGTTAGGAGGGAGAGTGGCAAAATAACTCCTGCTAGACATCCCGCGTTGATGGGCCTACGTGCCCGAACAATGCCAGACCCAACCGTAATTGACTGGACCGTAATCAAGGACCTGGAGACGTTATGACGGTGCCGCACGTGCCCGGGAACGGCCCGGGACAGACCCATACCGTCCGGGTACCCAAGCACATGGCCCCTGCCATAAATCCTGGCCACTTGACCGTAACATTCTGGGACTCTAACAATTTTAAGTAATCGGGTTGGTGATGTAGGAATTTTAATATTGATTGGTATTATTTCTCTTTATGGTTCTTGACATTTATTATTGTATAGGTTAAGATTTTTATGTATATAGTTCGTTTATTTAAAAAAGTGAGGGTGATGGAGCAATTCGGAAGTAAAATAAATAACAGGAATGATAAAAATTATGTTTTATTCATAAGAATGAATTAAAATTAATCCTTTGCGCTCGAGCAACGCCGATACGGCGCCCGGCCGATTTGAAGTGTCACCACGGGCAGCGCTGCTGCGGCACCCGGCTGATTTGAAGTCTCAAATTGCGGGACGCTCTTGCGGCAAGTGTCAACTCGAGCGATGCTGCTACGCCGCTATGGTCGTTTGTAACTCGATCTGCTTATTTACGATGAGCGATAAGATATTTTTCTCGGAAATACTTTCGTGGACTAGGCTTGGCTGGCATTGTAGCCAAATCTTAGCTCAGTTTAGTTAGTCTCAGCGTTGCATTCGCTTGAAACAATCTTGCCAGTAAAAATAGTAGCTAAAAAGTGTTTGAGCCCTAAAAATATGGAGGAAGAACAAATCAGCTCAAGTTCGGACGAATTCGATTTTGCCGCTTTGGATGAAGAAATTACGCTGATTTCCGACGGATTACGCCGTGAAACGAACGAATCCAGTGAAGATAGTGATACAGTAAGAGGTGTGAGAGGGCGAATAATTAGAATTATAGAGAGCGACAGTGAAGTTGAAAGTGATGCTGAAAGAGAAATTGAAAATGAAGCTGCGGAAGGTGCAAGCAGTTCAGCATGGGTACTTTGCGAAGACTACGACGAAGTGTCGTCAAACATACAATTTATACCTGGCGAAAATCCCACAGCATCACGAATACTTTCGAAAATAAAAGAACCACAGGATTTTTTTAAACTGTTTTTCACACATGATCTCGTGAAAAAAATTATTTCTGAAACAAATGTCTACGCAAAAACAAAATTGGAAGGGAAGACACTGTCTGCGAATTCCGTATGGCGAAGCTGGCGTTATGTCACCAACGAGGAATTCTGGGCATTT
Source organism: Megalopta genalis (assembly GCF_051020955.1). NCBI lineage: Eukaryota > Metazoa > Arthropoda > Insecta > Hymenoptera > Halictidae > Megalopta > Megalopta genalis. Next base: position 47,620 of record NW_027477347.1, on the reverse strand, counting down.
ATTGCTGTCATAATAAATATGGGGACAATGCCGTTAGCCAATTTACAGGAATATTGGTCGCGGAATAACGTCAGCTATATTCCGTTCTATTCGGAGACATTTACAAGGGACCGATTCAGTCAAATATTCAGGATGCTCCATCTTCAAACTATTGCAACGCGCAACACCAATCCGCGAACGCGCCTACAACGCATAAGTTGCTTCTTGGATAATATCAACGGGAAGTATTTGGATTATTTTACACCGGGCGAACAAATATGTGTGGACGAGTCAACTATAAAATTCAAGGGTCGAATTTCGTTCATCACGTACAATCCGAAGAAACCGACAAAATGGGGTATCAGAGTTTATACTCTAGCTGCCTCAAAGACTGGCTACATTTGCTGTATTTTGCCATATTATGGATCGCTAACAACAGAGCTCTTGGTCAGACCCGATTTACCAGTGTCAACAAGAATTCCGTTACATTTGTATCAAATGTTGTTGGATGAAATTCCAGGTGCTCAGGGGCACCATATGTTCACGGACCGCTATTACACCAGTTATTTCTTAGCTCATGAACTAGCCAAACTGAAGTGTAACATTACTGGAACAATCTTAGCAAACAGAAAAGAATTGCCCAAAGAAATAAAAAAGCCGAAGTTTTTGACAAAATCCACGGTCGCGTATCGACGGGGCAACACCTTAGTCTTAGGGTGGAAAGATAAGAGGGTTGTCACTTGTTTGACTACGAGGGGTGACACTGGAATGACGACGGTCAAAAGAATTACACGAGCTGGTGTGTTGATCGGGCGGACCAATATGCATCAACCTATTGTTTCCTGCGAAAATCGCTTAAATGGTGGCGTAAACTATTTTTTGGGGGCATGGAAATTTGCCTGATCAATTCATACATTTTATATAAATTAGAGACGACAAAAAAGGGGGAAAAGCCACTGAGCCATTTGCGATTTCTGAAAACGATTGTCGACCAATTGAGAGGATCGTATCGCCAGCAACGAGAGCAAGCGTCTACGTCGCATTCCGATGAAATCCGACTAAACGGGAAGCTTCACGTAATGCTAAAAGGGCCTAAAAGGGACTACAAGGTTTGTTCTGACCGTAACACGCCTGGAGGTAGGTGGGAAATGTCATATTACTGTGATACGTGTCCTGATAAACCTAGGATGCATCTTGGATATTGTTTTACAAGATATCACACCAAAACTAATTACAGAGTGTAATATTTATCAAAGTTTGTTGTTCTCAACATATAAATAAGTAAACTAGTGAAATATTATTATTTTTATACATTTATTTGTTAATAAATATTTTTAAACTACTTCTAAAATATTTGCATAATTTGTCCGAAATCGTCTCGAGTTGCTGGTTTGCTGACAGTGCAGTGAAAGATCAGCTGTACGTTGTACAAGGTCAGTGCCCTTCGACATCGTGAATTTCAGCCAGCAAATGCATCCTCAACTAAATGGGTGAGTTTCTTACTGATAATATTTTTCATATCTCACTAATAAACAAATGCTTTACGTCCCTTAACGCGATTATTTATTATTAAATCAGCTTTGCAAATTATTCGTTGAATTTTGTTCGTACACGGAATTATTCAAATTAAAAAGATAATTAATAGATAATTAAAAACACTAACTTTATTTCAATTAACCCTGATACAAAAAGTACAAAAATAACTTTTACTTATATTAATATTACTTTATTCTTCTACAACACACGCACACACATTTTAAAATCATTACATTTAATAAAAATTAACGATATATTTGGCGCTACCTCCTCTCCCTCCTCTTCCTCCTCTTCCTCCCCTTCCTCCTCTTCCTCCTCTTCCTCCTCTTCCTCCTCGTCCTCCTCTTCCTCTTCTTTTTTCCCCTTTTTTGCCCCTCTTCTGGGGGCCATAAACAGTTTTTTTTTAAAGTTTTTTCAGCTCTCTCTGCAACGTATAAGTATATATTATTATTATGATATGTTATTATACATATATTACTATATTAAATTATATATAAAAGTATTTTTCATTTACTTACATTAGCAGCAACTAGGTTCGCCAGGTTAGGCCTAGCTGTCCCCCGAGCCAGCTGGCCTAATATATTTCGCCACTGCGACTGTAACATAACAGCAGAAATAGAAGTATATATATTATAATTATACATTCTGTTTTTAACACATATATTGCATATACTTACAGCTCTCCCAGACTCGTACGCGGCAGCGATTTCTCGCTTTTTTCCGAATTTTCCTCATTCAGAATCCTTTCAATGTAAATGAAACACTTATTGTTAAACTAAAATTTTAATGAAAACATTGTCCCATACTTTTACAACGTTACGATTTATTCCGTTTATAATGAAAGTGACGAGCAATTTGTACGGTTCGCATAAATTTATTCAACCTAGATAATTATTAAAATTTACCATCGAGATAACTGCAGCCCCTACAAATTCTTATAATTAACGAACAACAGCAGTTCAACCGTTGGTGCTGGCCCACTGAATTTACCATTATTTAATTTAAATTTCTTATCCAAACTTTCATGCAATATTAAAAATTAATCTCTACTTTTCACTCGCATGAAAACTATTTAAATTTTTAGATGAATTCATAAATGGTATGTATGAAAAATATTTTGCAGCCAATTTTTTAGCCGCAATTAAAATAATATATATATTCTCACTCCAACAAAGCAAATTAATTCATAATTAACAGTTCAATATAATTCAATTGCTATGCAACAAATCGTTGCTACTTGTATTGTCATCGTTATCATTTGCAAGTGTTTAATTAAAATGGAAAGATTGAACGGCTTACTGCAGGTTATGATTCGAAATGGTTGGAACGGCACAGTGACTGGCTCACATTATTTAATTAATAATATCAATTTATTTAGATCGAACGGTATAGTACTCATTTGAAAAACCTTTATTTTTTATTAAACACGTTTGTATATTTTGCATTTATAGAAGTCAACAAGCTGCAGCCGCAAGGAAGATGCGCACCGAGAAGATCGAAGCAGCGGAAGTCAGTCAAGAAAGGCCCCATTTCATCATTGAGGCAGAAACGCAAGAGCAATCACGTGCACAGTCAAGCATCGAGGAAGGATTAACCATTACGGACTTCCGGTTCGTGGTAGAGCAGGTACTACTGATAGGGTACCACTCGGCAACGTTCGAATGCACCACGCAACATTTGCAAGTGATCGGGATGAAGCGCTCGGGATTCAGAGCAACGATAACTCTGAAATGCAAGATGTGCTAATATGAAGCGGAAATGCACAGTCAAACGGCAGACAACAAAACAATGGACTTGCATTATACTCGCTACAATCACTTCTGGAGGTGGTTACTCACAGATGAAAGAAATGTTTGCAACAATGAACATTCCATACATATCAAGGATGGAATATCGAAGACGTCATGACGACATTGTTGAAGAATTGTCAAGTCTTGCTGAAGCAGAAATGCTAGCAGCGGTAGAAGAGGAGAAACAATTAGCCGTCCGAAGAGGCGACGTTTCAGTTTCCGGTATCCCTTTCATCCCCGTCGTGGCTGACGGCAGCTGGATGAAGAGATCGTACCATACTGGAAGGTATGACTCCTTGTCCGGTATTGGTGCAATAGCGGGATACCACACAAAAAAAGTGTTATTTGCAAGTGTGAAAAATAAAGTGTGTTTGATTTGCCACAACGCTTCGAAGAGGAAGGAAAGCCCCAGAGAACATAGATGCTTCAAGAACTGGGGACGAAATCAGACGTCCACGAGAATGGAGAGTGCTGCAATTGCTGAGGGTTTCCAGACCAGCATAGAAAAAAGAGGTCTGATATATAATATCTTGATTGCCGATGGCGACAGCAGCGTGTATAAAAGGATTTTGGATTGTGATCCATACAAGGCAGAGATGGTTCGTGTTAAAAAGATTGAGTGCACGAACCATATATTGCGCAATTTTTGCAACAAAATGAAAGATGTTGTAAAGAAGACTCCACCTGGCATTTATCGAAAAGCCGTGGAAAATAACATTCGTAGACTGCGCACGGGTGTTGTGAAGGCTGCAGTTTACAGATCGAAGGAAAATCTTCCGACCCACCAAAAAATAAAAAATTTGCAAACGGATATACTAAATATTCCTAGCCACGTTTTCGGAGAGCACAAGGAGTGTCGAAGACTAGAATATTTCTGCGACCGCCCAGCAAACACGGGAGAAGACAACTTGGTACCGCATCTCAAGAAAATCGGCATATATAACCGGATGCATGAGATCTTCCGTCCATTGATGGCTCATGCTGAAAGTTTATTATATAATACTACAAACAATTCAGTTGAGAACCTCGATGCCATCATTGCAAAATATACCGGTGGGAAAAGGATAAATTGGGGCCAGAGAGGGTCATATTCTGCGAGATGTGCAGCTGCTGTTGTACAGCACAACACGCAAAAACTAATATCAAAGGTAATAGAGGGCAAGGGTGCGAAGCCGCCGAAATTGATAGAAGAATTAGAAGAAGGAAGGAAAGGCAGTAATGAAAAAGGAAAGGAAAAGGCGAGTAAGTCTCCGAAGAAGGTGAGAAACCCGTTTTGTTCAACAACGGACCCGGATTATGGAGTTAGCGCAGAGAAACCGGATATGGAGCAACATCTGTTTAACTTTGAAAAAGAAAGGCACATGGAGATGCTGCAGGATTGGCAGACGAATCGAAAGAAAATAGAGAGGGATACGGTAGAACAAAATAAAAGCCACGAGTGGCATACATACCGATCCAAATTACTTACAGCGTCGAACTTTGGCATAGTGTGTCGGCGAAGGAAAACAACCAACTGTGGAAATTTGGTAAAGTCACTGCTGTATCCAAACATATTGAATCTGCCTGCCATTGAATATGGTCGGCAGTGTGAGAATATTGCCCGCGAACAACTTGCGAAGGAGGAAGATGTGGAAATCCGCAAATGCGGTCTCTTCATTGATGCAGAGATACCATTTCTGGGGGCAACTCCGGACGGCATAATTGACGACGATGGTATCGTGGAAATTAAATGCCCGAAGACGGCAGAAAAGTTCTCGCCAGAAGAAGCGATAAAAAATATTCAACCCGTACGAAGAATATTTGAAGATGATGCAGGTACTGCATTACGCAGAACCCATCACTATTTTTACCAAGTGCAGGGACAACTGCACATAACAGGTCGACAATATTGTCTGTTTTGTTTGTGGACACCAAAGGGTATGAAAACCATAAAAGTAAGCAAAGACGACACATTTTGGCAGAATGAAACGAAATCGAAATTGTCGCGATTCTACGTCCATTGTATGTTGCCCGAAATATTGGACAGCCGCTACATTAGGAACATGAGTATCCGAGAGGCCACAGAAACGGAGTACAAAAAACCAATTGTGATTAGCACGAAACTAATTAAAAAACCTCAAGCGAACTTACGCAATGTAGGGTCGCACACTTAGTGTACGCCTTCGCTGATTATTTCAGCGAAGCAAATTTTAAAAAGATCTTAGCTCGCGAGTCATTAGATTCGCTCGAGCGTACCCACGCAATGTCGGGTCGCACACTTAGTGTGCGCCTTCGCTGATTCTTTCAGCGAAGGAAAATTTAAAAAGATCTTAGCTCGCGAGTCATTAGATTCGCTCGAGCGTACCCACGCAATGTCGGGTTGCACACTTCGTGTGCGAATTTTTCCTTGCATGTTGCAGATGATGTTCACGCGGATCGGCAGTGAGGTGTGCTTGCGATGCTACCATTGACAGCGCCAATGCGGTTGAGGGAACGACCGACAATGTTCTGGCCAGAAGGAAAGAAATCGCTCTGGCATTCAACGCCGGGAAAACTGTAGGTATATGCAATATATATGTACGATGAAATGTATATTCATAATGTATGTACTTCTAATTCTACTTCCGTGTTACAGTCGCAGTGGAAGACCATTCTCGGCAAATTAGCTCGGGAGGCGGAAAACATCTCCCTTTTGTCCGAAAGGTAAGAAATCGCTCTGGCATTCAACGCCAGGAAAACTGTGAGTATATGCAATATATATGTACGATGAAACGCATATTCATAATATATATACTTCTAATTCTGCTGTTATGTTACAGTCGCAGTGGCGAAATATATTAGGCCAGCTGGCTCGGGGGACAGCTAGGCCTAACCTGGCGAACCTAGTGGCTGCTAATGTAAGTAAATGAAAAATACTTTTATATGTAATTTAATATAGTAATATATGTATAATAACAAATAATAATAATAATATATACTTATACGTTGCAGAGAGAGCTGAAAAAACTTTTTAAAAGAACTGTTTATGGCCCCCAGAAGAGGGGCAATGAAAAAAGAAGAGGAAGAGGAGGAAGAGGAGGAAGAGGAGGAAGGGGAGGAAGAGGAGGAAGAGGAGGAAGAGGAGGGAGAGGAGGGAGCGCCAAATATATCGTTAATTTTTATTAAATGAAAGTTTGAATAAAAAATTTAAATTAAATAATGGTAAATTTAGTGCCAGCACCAACGGTTAAACTACTGTTATTCGTTAATTTTAAGAATTTTTAAATTTTTAAAGACTGATTTGGTATTAAGTAATTTTTGGGGGCTGTTGCCCGTCACTTTCGTTATAAATGGAATAAGTCTGTTTTCATTAAAATTTTAGTTTAACAATAAGTGTTTCATTTACATTGAAAGGATTCTGAATAAGGAAAATTTTATTATTTGTACGAATTATAAATATTATTGATTTCTCTCTTAATTTAATATAATTGAAACCTGATTACCTGATTATAAGTTATAGTATTTATTTGCGTGTGTTGTAGAAGAAGAAAGTAATATTAATATAAGTAAAAGTGATTTTTATACTTTTTGTATCAGGGTTAATTAAAATAAAGTTAGTGTTTTTAATTATCTTTTAATTATCTTTTAACTGGAATAATTCCATGTACGAACAGAATTCAACGAATGATTTTCAAAGCTGATTTAATAATAAATAATTGCGTTAAGGGACGTAAAGCATTTGTTTATTAGAGAGATATGAAAAGTATTATCAGTAAGAAACTCACCCATTTAGTTGAGGATACATTTGCTGGCTAAAATTCACGATGTCGAAGGGCACTGACCTTGTACAACGTACAGCTGATCTTTCACTGCACTGTCACCAAACACTGATCACTTAATTAATCACTGATAATCCGAAACATTTGTGGATATTACGAAAGATGACTGAGACGCGTTTGCAGATAATCGTTTGTACGACACGTTCGCGGATAATCGTTTATTCGACGTGTTCGTCCGGCAGTCGACGTTTCACTGCCAAAAAATCGAGGCCTCGACCGTGGGCCCTTGTCGTTCGTCGTTCGGCCGTCCGAGAAAATGACACTCGATACCGCAGGGTGACAGCGAGGCGGACACAGTTTACGTCTCGGCATATCTTGTTTATTTCATTTGGTGGTACTCTGCGCTTCGAAGAAAATGGTATCGGGTGTTATTTCCTCGGACGGCCGAAAGACGAACAAGGGCCCACGGTCGATATTATAGTTGAAAAAAGGAATTACCTGAATATAAGTTATAGTATTTATTTAAGAATAAATGTAATGATTTTAAAATGTGTGTGCGTGTGTTGTAGAAGAAAGTAATATTAACCCTTTGCACTCGAGGCCTTTTTCGCTTGCGCAAACCAGCAACTCGAGACGATTTCGGACAAATTATGCAAATATTTTAGAAGTAGTTTACAAATATTTATTAACAAATAAATGTATAAAAATAATAATATTTCACTAGTTTACTTATTTATACGTTGAAAACAACAAACTTTGATAAATATTACACTCTGTAATTAGCTTTGGTGTGATATCTTGTAAAACAATATCCTATATTATATAATATAATATAGTAATATATATAATAACAAATAATAATAATAATATATACTTATACGTTGCAGAGAGAGCTGAAAAAATTATTCAAATGAACCATTTATGGCCCCCAGAAGAGGGGCAAGGAAAGAAGAAGAGGAAGAGGAGGAAGAGGATGATGAGGAGGGTGAGGAGGGGGAGGAGGGGGGAGTTCTAAATATGTTTTGAACTTTTATTAATAAAAGAATCGTTTTTATCATTTCTGTTGTTCATTTTATTTACGAATTGCTCCATCACCATCAGTTTTTTAAATAAACGACCTACATTTAAATTATTTGTTTACTTCGCATTATCTACATATCACATACATTCCCACTAGCACTGTCCGACGATTCAGAAAAGTCTAAGCTGAGGGGCTTCGGTTGTAGAAAGGACCCTTTTTTTCTAATTGTTCAGATATTTACAATATTCGACGAGCGTTCTTGCTGGAACTGCCGCGCCGCTCACGACTGCCCCGCACGCCACCTTCCCCTGGTCTAGTAACCTAGCGCGCGGCAGAATATCTTCGTGACAACTGTTCGTATCAACGAAGATGGACGTGCAAATATTCCAGTGAGCAGTTTGGGAGTTGGATATATCGATTCAGAAAAGTCTAAGCTGTTGGGCTTCGGTTGTAGAAATGACCATTTCTTTATTATTGTTGAGATATTTACAATATTCGACGAGCGTTCTTGCTGCAACTGCCGCGCCGCTCACGACTGCCCTGCACGCCACCTTCCCCTGGTCAAGAAACCTAGCGCGCGGCAGAATATCTTCGTGACAACTGTTCGTATCAACCAAGATGGACGTGCCAATATTCCAGTGAGCAGTTTGAGAGTTGGATATTTCGATTCAGAAAAGTCTAAGCTGTTGAGCTTCGGTTGTAGAAATGACCATTTCTTTATTATTGTTGAGATATTTACAATATTCGACGAGGGTTCTTGCTGCAACTGCCGCGCCGCTCACGACTGCCCCGCACGCCACCTTCCGCTGGTCTAGTGACCTAGCGCGCGGCAGAATATCTTCGTGAAAACTGTTCGTATCAACCAAGATGGACGTGCCAATATTCCAGTGAGCAGTTTGGGAGTTGGATATTTCGATTCAAAAAAGTCTAAGCTGTTGGGCTTCGGTTGTAGAAATGACCATTTCTTTATTATTGTTGAGATATTTACAATATTCGACGAGCGTTCTTGCTGGAACTGCCGCGCCGCTCACGACTGCCCCGCACGCCACCTTCCCCTGGTAAAGTAACATCGCGCGCGGCAGAACGGGCTCATGAAGCAGGAATCAGTTTCATGAAACTCAGTTTGTGAAACGGTTTTGACGACATGGCAACATTGCGGCGAGGAATGAAATGTGGCAACCATGTTTAGTCGCTATCCTTCCCTTTCAGCTTTCTTTCTCTCTTACGTCACATTTTTACCGACACCCGTGATAACAGAAACATATGCGTGTGCCACCTGACGGTCGAAAATGTTTTTATTTTGGTTTGGCTAATGTCCGTTCGCACAACTGTAGCGCGACGATCAACTCGGAGTGCTGGCTGATCTGACCCGGGCCCTTAAGAGTACCCGAGGCTCCCCCGTTAATCGCCAGCCTCCGGGCGGGGCGGTGGTGTCTGGCAAGCAGATTTCCCCCACGTATAAAAAAAGGTATACTAATAACGTTCTAAGCCACGGTGTTCGAGGGATAAGTCGAACCGCGGGGCAAGAGGGGGGAATCCAGCTGCGGCGCGCGCTGGTGGGTATGAAGGGGTAAGTGTGGCCTTGAGCGCAGGAGGGTCTGGAGGCGGAAGTGCTGCCGCGAGCGCCGGCGAGTATGGAGGGGGAAGAGCCGCGGCGAGCTCCGTGATGGTTGGAGGGGGGTGTCTCGCGGTTTCGCATTTCGTACGCGTTATCGATACTCGCTTCTCTTCCGATCTTCTCATCTTATTAAATTTAATTATGCAGCGTTTTTTATCGCGCTTGCATTTTTACATTGTAGGAGATGTTTTGGGGTGAGAGGGAGGTGTAGACGCATCGGTTTCTCTCTGCCGCTCGAACCGCTATGAACGAAGTGCAGAACGTCGCAACGGTTCCTGTCTCTCTCTTCCGCAATATTTGTAACGAGTCTGGACACGTTTTCTAAAGCGGTCTTCTCGTTTTATTGAAATTTAATTATGCAGCGTTGTTTATCGCGCTTGCATTTTTACATTGTAGGAGATGTTTTGGAGTGAGAGAGAGAGAGGGGTTGACGCATCGCAACGGTCTCTCTCTCTCTCTCTCTCTTCGGCAGCATTTCTAACGAGTTTGGACACGTTTCTTCTACACCAGTCTCTCGTCTTATTGAAATTTAATTATGGGGCGTTTTTTTATCGCGGTGAAACAGCGGCGATGAGAATGCCGAACCGCGGTGCAAAGGGGGTTAAGGCATTTTCGCGAATTTGTGGTTTCGCATTCCGGATGACTCTCGGACGCGTTATCTTCCCATGGTGTCAGTTTTCTCATTTTATTGAATTTTTTCATTTGATAAATTCGCTATTCAGTTGCGAATCGTTATGGAAGTTTGTTCATTTCGCAATCGCAATCGCTCGCAACGTCCAAGATATTTGCACACGGTGTTCATAATTTTTCGGATTCGACACAACGGATTTTTAGCCGATATTGCAATGTTTATTGCGTTGTTCGTCGGATATATCCGCACGTCGTGATTTCATATGTGGGGGCATGCTCGTTCAGACCGAAGGACTTGCTCGAATACGTGCTATACAGTAGTATCGAAATTTTAAGAGTAATCGTTCCATCGAAACCGCAATGCCTTTTGGATAGATGTTTGGAGACGGTTATTCGAAAATTCGATCGATCCGATTACATTTACGCGGGGCCAATGTCGACACCGCTATGGAATTTTGACCCAGGCTGATTTTCTTCCTCCACTCAACGAGAGAAGATTGGAGTATTCGTTGTTCAGCTACGATGAGGATTACGATATCAGTAAAATCGTACCAGACATTAATTTACCGATCAAAACACTCGAGGCATCGCACATGAAATTCGTATGAAACCATCGAGATGGGAGAGAGTCGCAACGGTTGGGTGATGCAAAGTTTAGTTAAATTTGTTAAAACTGGTAATTTAACCGAAGATGTTAAATTGAAATTGAAAAGTTTGCTTCGTAAGTAAACGTGAAACATTTTCTTAAGATGACGCAAGTGTGCAAGGATATGTTAAGAGGACTCTTGGACGCGTTATCTTCCACAGAGTTTCAGTTTCATCATCTTATTGAATTTAAATATGCAGCGTTTTCTTATCGCGCTTCCATTTTTATGACGTTGTAGAGGGGAACTACGCGTGTGTGCATGTTAATAAATAGTTGAAGCATAACGCGGAGCAAATTAAATCGTTCTCACGAAGTGAAAGTGTACAGTGAAGTGAAGCGCAACAAACTTATAAATCCAATCATGTCAGGAATCTATTTTGTAATTGACATGGATGGTTTCAACGTTGAAAAAAAGTTTGAGTGTAACGAGTTAGCTATTGTAAACATGCGTACCGGCCAAGCAAGTCTCTTCGAATTTGAACTAGGCGTCCGCTACACAGATTTGTGTAAAGCAGATCAAAAGTCTGCGTGGTACGTCACGAATTTTATACACGGGAAAAATTTTTCGGGGAAAAAAAATTATCAGTGAAAGGACGTCGGTGTTCTAATTAAAATTTTTATTCGCGGCTACAAGGATCCCGCGATCGCATATAAGGGGGGCATTTAGAAAAAGACATATTACGCGAAATTGGGGTTCGAAATTTAAATTTAGAAATTTTCGGTTGTCCAAAATTTGAAACTTTATTCGCGGACCCGAAATATGGGTCATATGACGTGCCATGTAGGCTTCATTGTTGGACGCCTAGTTCAACTTCGAAGCAGAGGGTGCAGCAGTACCACTGTGCCCTCAGCGAGGTGCGCGTCTTTCGGATGTGGTACATGGAAGGTAACACTGTTTTTTGTTACAATTATTTTTCATTTCAGAAAGAGAAAAAACGTGATTGGGAAAAGAAAAACGTGATTGGAGAGTGATGACGATTGGCATCTTTTTACCGTACGATGGAGGAGAAGTGAGAGGCGTGCGTAATAATTGTGAGTTTGAAATTAATGAAATTGAAAATTAATGAAATAGAAAATTTATTTTAATATTTTTCATTTACGTTTAGCGCGCACTGTCTCTATTGTCCACTAACGACGACAACGAGGGTGGAGACGCCAACGATGGCGACAACGAGGGTGGAGATGTCATTGGTGACGACAACGAGGATGGCGGCGACAATGATGAATGAAAAAAAAATAATACAAAGTTTAAAGTACCTTGAATTTGTGAATTTGCTGTTCGGAATGAAGGATGAGAAAGAGAGATATTTTATGATAGTAAATATATATATTTTCGATACATGTACATTTTATGATAGTAAATATACAGAGTGTCCCACAATTATTTTAACAGCCGAAAATGAGGGGTAGCTGAGGTCATTTGAAGTAACTTTTTCCTTTGCGAAAATGCAATCTGGGGCTTTGTTTACGAGTTATTAACGAAAAACACTGGCCAATGAGAGGTGACGGTGCGAGAGAGAGGGTCCGCGAGAGAGTCCGCAGCACCAGGCTTTAACAGTGATATTTTTAAGAAAAACGCTGTTCACCTTTACTTTAGAACGTCTGAAGAATATTCACTAATTTTCGGACTCGAAATAATATGTAGTTTAACCGTGACAGCGGTTTTAATTTTCTGGTGTGCGTGACACCTTATGTGTACCATATGAAATTTTTATGCAAGGTGTACACTGAAGTTTAACAAAGTTCGTAAATGATATTTTAATTTAAATAATTCCGTGTACGAACAGAATTCAACGAATGATTCGCAAAGCTGATTTAATAATAAATAATCGCGTTAAGGTACGTAAAGGATTTGTTTTTTAGAAAAATATGAAAAATATTATCGATAAGAAACTCACCCATTTAGTTGAGGATGCATTTGCTGACTCGTACGTACTGACCTCGTACAACGAACAGCTGATCCCAGGTCAATGACCGCAACATTCGAGGGATACTGTCGGCGGAACCTCTGGTATGGTTATTTGCGAAGTTCACTTACACTGCACTGTCACCAAACACTGATCAGTTATTTAATCACTGATAATCCGAATCACTTGTGGATATTTAAGAAAGATCACTGAGACTCGTTCGCGGATAATCGTTTATTCGACGCGTTCGTTCGGAAGTCGACGTTTCACTGCCGAAAAATTCGGGCCCTGACTGTGGGTCCTTGTTGTTCGTCGTTCGGCCGTCCGAGGAAATGACACTCGATACCACTTTCTTTGCACGGCCATTAATTACGTTCTAAGAGCGCAGGGTGACAGCGGGTCGAACACAGTTTACGTCTCGGCATATCTTGTTTATTTCATTTGGCGGTACCCTGCGCTTCGAAGAAAATGGTATCGGGGGTTATTTCCTCGGACGGCCGAAAGACGAACGACAAGGGCCCACGGTCGAGGCCACGATTTTTTGGCAGTGAAACGTCGACTGCAGAACGAACACGTCGAATAAACGATTATCCGCGAACGTGTCGTATAAACGATTATCTGCAAACGCGTCTCAGTCATCTTTCGTAATATCCACAAATGTTTCGGATTATCAGTGATTAATTAAGTGATCAGTGTTTGGTGACAGTGCAGTGAAAGATCAGCTGTACGTTGTACAAGGTCAGTGCCCTTCGACATCGTGAATTTCAGCCAGCAAATGCATCCTCAACTAAATGGGTGAGTTTCTTACTGATAATATTTTTCATATCTCTCTAATAATCAAATCCTTTACGTCCCTTATTTATTATTAAATCAGCTTTGCAAATCATTCGTTAATCTTCACTGTACACTTTGCATAAAAATTTCATATGGTACACACGAGGTGTCATGCACACCAGAAAATTAAAACGGCTGTCACGGTTAAACTACATATTATTTCGGGTCCGAAAAATTAGTAAATATTCTTCAGACGTTCTAAAGTAAAGGAGAATAGCGTTTTTCTTAAAAATATCACTGTTATGTAGTAAAAAAAATCCGGAAAGTTCTCGTCTTGTGACTTGTTCAATACTTCGAACGCGGCTCGAGTCCGTCCCGACCTTCTGTCAAAGCCTCGTGCTGCGGACTCTCTCGTGGACCCTCTCCCTCGTACCGTCACCTCTCATTGGCCAGTGTTTTTCGTTAATAACTCATAAACAAAGCCCCAGATTGCATTTTCGCTAAGGAAAATGTTACTTTACATGACTTCAGCTACCCCTCATTTTCGGCTGTTAAAATAATTGTGGGACACCCTGTATATATTTTTTCAATACATGTTAGTTTTACAATAAAATTTTCATAATTATATAATTTTTCTGACAATGTTCGTCAACGGGTTGTACTCGACGATGCAGTCGTGTATCATCAGGCAGTATGCGGCTATCGAAGGCAGGACATCCTTTTGACATTCGAATTCGATTCGCATGTCGATGGTTGAATTTTTGAGCGCTTCGTTTTGTCGCGAGCTATCGATGACGACGAACGGTTTCCATAATAGGACTCTTGAAATTTGGCGTATATGTCGTAGAGCAACGCGTATTTATCTTTTTCGAAATCGATATTTAAATCGTAGTAAGGATACATTTCCGAGTTCAAGAATAGTCGACTATTGGATAAGAAGCACGAATCGAATTGGGTAGCGTTTTTCTTTAAATCATTTTTCCTTTCGGTTTCTAACGCGAATATCACGTATCGCTGTTTTTCCATTTGCGGAGCTGTTTTTATCGCCCACGTGTGCTTCGTGGTTGTTTGCAGCATCGAATATTTATACAGTTCCCACGAACAGAAACTTATGCTGAACGATCTTTCGCTCTCAAGAATACGCAGCATCGACAACTTTTGTATTTCGTCCAAAGCGAAGCGCGGCATTCTCCATTGAACTTTAGGCAAATCCAGGACAGGTTCCGCATTGTCGGACCAGCTTTGTAGTGCGTTAGCGTCGTTGCGCACGCGAATCAAAATCAATTCGTGCCGAGCATTTATTACAACGCGTTTGTAATCTTCGCAGAAGCCTAGCAATGTGTTCATAGGCACGCAAAAGTTGAAATTTAGCAAATTCGTAAGCGTTGCGATGAAAGTTTCCCTCCGTTGATCGTCGTTTCTGTACATCCAGCATGCGTTGGACAGCGCGTTGCTCTTCGTAATGTTCAGACTGACGTAATTCTTCAAGGTCGTCGTTGTATCGGGATTTCTGGACCGATCGATTTCCACTCGTAACGTACCTCGTCGAACATAAACCCTACCGCATTGTTGTCTAGAGCCATCATGTCGTTGGTAGATCCTCCTGGTAGGCTGAGTCTTCCCTCCACGTATAGGAAGCTTTTACACGGAAGAGTGTACCAGTCTTGATGTTGAATGGGTATTCTTATCTCATTGCTATTTTCAAACGCTGTGTTGACGCACGGATTGTAGGTGTGCAGGTCGATCTTAGTTATTCGATCATCGAAGATTGGTGCCACGGATATGTTCAAAATGTCGTCGGGCATGGTGGTGAAGCAAGTTCGATTACTTGGTAACGATGAATCCCAAAGATCGTAGATATTCCACTTTTCGCGCGGTTAGTTTTCTTGTCTTCTTCTCCTAACTATTGTTGTTGTTATTTCGAAACGGCGCACCGTTTTTTATGTTCGACGTATTCGATATCGTATTATTATTATGAATTAACATAACGGTTATGTCAAGGTTATGAGACGGTTCGACGAACGTGCATCCGTACCGTGATTTCTTCGTTTCGAAAATCAATCAATTGTCCAGACTGGAAGGTAAATCACTCGTGCTGGCGTTTCCAATACGTTATACTCCGGCGACACGTTGGGCGCGAATTCGTGTATCATGTGAAACAGTTTCCCGTTATCGTACGAACCGATGGTTACGTTGCATTCTATTCGAATATTATTCGTGTTAATGATATTTACGGAAGTGTCCGATACATGCCACGCGTTCGGTGATAGAATGCGATTCCTAGAGAATCCTAGGATAGGACCCACGGTGTCAGGTTTCGTAAAATCTATCTTATATGCACTTTTAATTTCGCTTTACATAGTGCTGTTGTTCGCTCGTAGGATTAGTGGATATTTTACATCGTTGTTATCTTTTGTTGGCGAAGGATACCGCGCGCTTAACTCACGCCTCAAGTAAGCGTTGATCACCTCCAGTTCGTGCGAACCGTCCGGGATGATTATCTCCTCACCCTCGTCACCGAAATAGAATTTATTGTTTCCGATATTTGAACTGATGTATGGTATCGTGTAATAAGTTTGCAAATCGAGCAGGCCCAGTTCGTAATCAGTATTGTGGAAATATAATATATAGGCGGTAATTACTTGGACGATAACACGCTACTTCTTCCCAATAACGTGAACGTGTATGACATCGTTGCGACGAACTATATCAGAGTTCCTCGCAGAAATTTCACACACAATTGTCCGCACACGCTTTCGGCGTAACTTTGATAAATCTTGTGATTGTACGAGATCGCCGCGTTCGGTCCGAAATAACGAATCAATTGGATCGGTGGTCGAAGATCTCCAAAACGATCTCCAAAAGTAACTGACTTGCGAACTATGCTTTATATACGGGACCCATTGGGTTCCTGAACCATGACCGCTATACAGATTCACTATTCCTCGTTCGTTTACCCATACTTGTTTCGGCAATTCATCGCGCATGAAAACTCCACGGCCCTTCATAGCGCGATTGTGTCGTCGCGCTTCTTCCAATTGTTCCTTCGCAGCTTTCGCATCGTTTATCGTTTTGATCACCCCAGCAGCGCCATCTGTCAACGCTCCCAAAGCTCCCAAAGCAGGTAACAACAGCGGTAGAAAACCGCCTCGTTTGGCGATCGGTAGAATTCTATCGACACTGTTTCTACTACCATTCTTTCTCTTTCCTTTGACCGCTTGTCGGTCCTCCTCCTCCTTCTTCTTTTTCAGACCCATAAACCTCATCAGAGTTGTTTTTATCAGTCCGTAACGGTATTCAGAGCTGTTTTTTACCAGTCTGTAACGGTATACAGAGCTCTTTTTACCAGTCCGTAACGGTATATGGAGCTGTTTTTACCAGTCTGTAAACGGCATACAGAGCTGTTTTTACCAGTCTGTAAACAGCATACAGAGCTGTTTTTACCAGTCTGTAACGGTATAGAGAGCTGATTTATGAGTGTGTAACGGTATACAGAGCTGTTTTTACGGTATACAGTCTGTAAATAGTATCTGTCGCTATTACGTCAAGGTTTGTTTTATTTTTCTGTTGATTACGAAAAAAAGAAAAAATGTGCGTACGTCAGCTTACATGGAGATGCGCTCTATCATTGGAGTACGTGGAAACTGATATCTACGATGCTCGAGCTCTCGTATAAATACTTTGTCGTTTGAGAGGGAATTTTATCACTAGAAAACAGAGCGAGGGGGGCATGCGTTTCGTACGACAGTCCTTGAATATCTGGGTTCCGACCTGCCGCATGTTCGACGACCACGATGAGATAATTCGGAAACACGAATCGTTGCTACCGAGTACTATACGGTGCGTGATAAGCGGCCCGTCAGGATGTGGTAAAACGAACGTTATGATTAGTCTGTTGGAGAGTCCGAATGGGCTGCGATTCGCAAACGTGTACGTGTATTCGAAATCGCTGCGTCAACCATAGTATCAATACTTGAGCAACTTGCTCTCGTCCGTGGGGGATGTAGGTTATTTTGCCTACTCGGACAACGCGGACGTGATTCCCCCAGCAGATGCTCGACCGAATTCAATATTTATCTTTGACGACGTTGTTTGCGACGAACAGGATGTCATGAGAGAATATTTCGCGATGGGCAGACAATCGCACGTCGTTTGTTTCTATCTGTCGCAATCGTACGCTAGAATACTCAAACATTTGATCCGTGACAATGCGAATCTAGTGATTCTATTCAATCAAGATGTCACGAATCTGTGACACGTTCATCAGGATCATGCGAATACAAATATGTCGTTCGAAACGTTCAACGCACTTTGTTGGAGGTGTTGGGGACACAAGTATGGATTCCTTGTTATCGGCAAAGACAGTCCTGCGAATCGTGGTCGTTACTGGTGCGGATTTAACGAATTCGTCGTGCTGTGATCGGGGGCTCATTTGGACTGCAAGAGTCGTCGGATTCGCATCGTACCGCTCGATATGTGTCGGTCTAAGGAAAATCGGCGAGCCGCGATCACCAAAGAAATAGCCAAGACCAGTGACGTCATACGTAAGAAGAGTTTAGCCCCGAAGGTTTGGAAAATGGATACGGAGTCGAACATTGAGACGGATTTGCGTTCGTTCGTGGAGCCGTTGAAACAGCTGATTCAAAATACAGCTACGGAAGCGAACGATAATACGCCGATCGTATGCATTTGAAGAAGAAAAAGAAAATATATTCCTCTGTTCCTACCAACGATGACATTGACTATGTGTTGTACGACGACGAAGACGATAACGACGGCGACGACGACGATGGCAACGACGGTGGCAACAGTGACGATAACGAGGCGGGTGGCAACAAGGCGCTCGAACCGATACCTACGATACTTTCGGCGCAACAGGAGAAAGCTTTCGAATCGTCTCCTACGGCCTCGTTGGAATCATCGGTGCGAAACATTTTGAAAAGTCCTGAAACGCACCGCGCCGAATACGAACATTTGTTCAACAATTTTGGACCTTTAGCAATTTCTTTAGCGGACCACCGAAAAATTTGGACGACGTGTACGGAGTGTATTTTCACAATGACAAACTGATGCTTGTAAACACCACGTTTGATGTTTAAAGCAACGACGATATCGTTATCAATAAAATTAGGTACAAGGGAACACCAGGTCTCTACGAATTGATATTCAAAAGAATACCCGACGAGAACCTGTACACCGAGACCGATAAGAATATTTACAAAAACATTCTCATCGCTACGCGCGCGCATCAACGAGGTAACCAGATAATGGGTGCTGCTCATCTGCAGGGCACGTGAGCGCGAAACGTGCCTTGACTCGAAAGTCCGTTACACGAATTAGTTATTTATGACCAATAAAGATTTCTCGACCCATAGTTTGCGGGTCTTCCGCGTTTTTAGTTAGTCGTCGGTGAACAGCCTAAGAGTACACTCGTTGTCTCTAAGTTCTCACGAGCAAACCTCTAGATTAGATCTTGTGTGTTCAATAGATAATCAACAGGTTATGGGCCCCAGCACGCTTCCACTGCGCCACTAGTGTATTTATTCGGACACATTCAAGTGCATAGTGGTGTGACGTGTGTTTAAAGAATAACGTGCGACACATCATCTTTATCATGGCCAATAAAGATTCAATTGATCTGATCAAGCTGGACGGAACGAACTACCCGATCTGAAAATTCGGTATTTCATTCCCGTTGGAGGCAAAAGATCTTTCTGGCTTTGTGAATGGCACAGAAGCAGAGCCTAACCGCACAGGAGTGGACGACTGGAAGAGATGGAACAAATCTCAAGCACAGGCTGCAGTCATTCTCCTTGGATCTGCAGATAAGAGACTACATCCAAATTTAATTAACTGCGCTGATCCAAAACAGATTTGGACAAAACTCAAGGATTTGTATAGTGACTCAAGTGAAGACACTAAACAAAGTGCATGGCAAGAATACTATGCGTTCCGATTTATAGATGGAGAATCTATCGCTCTTCAAGTTCAGCGATTTGGAAGCATCTGTAAGAGATTAGCGGATACAGAAGAAGAACTCTCCGATGCCGCTGTGGAATCTAAGCTGTTGAGTTGCCTAACTTCCAAGTTTTCTGCATTTAGAATGGCATGGGAATGTACTGCAAAAGCGGAGCGAAAGAAAGAAAATCTGATTGCCATGCTCATCCACGAGGATAAACGACTCTCTGAAGCCGAAGGAGAGAATGGGTTATCTCTTGTAGTTCGAGTGCAAGCGCTCGAATCGAAGAAGTATGCGGACGAGAAAGATGCAAAAAGGAACAGTAAATTCAGCAAAAGCGAAGCAAAGATGAGGATAGAAGACCTCAAGAAAAGAACAACACGTAATTGCTGCAAAGGAAAGGGTCATTGTGTGAGAGTGCCCGAAGAGAGGACAAAAGAAGCGAACTGAAGACGCAACAGAGTCGAAATTAATAGATTCCACTTACATCAGTGAAGTCACGGCGTATTCTTCGCAAACTACTAACAGTGATAGAGACTTATGGATCGCGGATTCTGGTGCGAATATGCATATGTCGTATTGCACAGACTTGTTTACCTCGCTTGTATCGTTGACCAATAATCATTTTGTGAAAATAGCAGATGACAAAGTGTTAGAAGCAGCAAGAAGAGGAACGATAGTGGTATTAGAGAAAGTGAACAATCGAAATCAAGAAAGAAGAGTTGAAAATGTTTTATATGTGCCAGAGTTGAAACGAAATCTTTTTTCAATTGATACGATAATTGATAAACAGTACTCATTCCATGCATATGCGAAGAGATCCGAAATTCGTGATAAGCATGGAAATCTCTTTTCAATTGGTGTACGGTACGGCAAGCTATTTCGGATGTTATTTGAAGTGAAAATTCCTCCGGAACAGTGCAATAGTGCGATTTCGACTAATTCGCAAGTACAAAGACTAAAACTTGGGTACGAGAGGATGGGACATTTGAATGTTCGAGCCTTGTATACAACGAGCAAAGTGTACAATGAACAGAGTTTTTTAATAAACAATGTCAACGATTCTTTGAATTTAACGCCGATACCTCAGAAAAAGCGAAAGAAACGAAAAATGGTACTGGGTCTCGAGGTTGGTACAGACATCGCCGAAGAACAGTCGGGAGCAACCCAAAACGAGACACCTGTTAGACAATCTAGAAGAATAGCGCAATTGAAGATCAAAGAAGAGGCTGATAAAAAGTAGAGAATCCAGGAAGAAACTTTAAAAGATAACAAAAAAAAAGAGAAAAAAATATTCCACGGAGAATATGGTATGGAAGACGATGAAGAAGAACATCCAAAGTGATATGTGTGTGTTTTTTGGTGTTGTCGACGAAGTGCGAGTATTTTTAGCATTGTACGTTGATGACGGTTTAGTAATAAGTAAGAGTCAATGTGCAATGCGATACATGTAAATGTTCCTGCGGAACCAGGTTTATGTCTGCGAAAGAATGTATCGTATGAGAAGTATGATAGTGTGCCATATAGAGAGTTGATTGGATCTTTAATGTTTGCTGCAAGAGTGTCTCGTCCCCATATAGAATATTCAGTTAATTATATGAGTCAATTTTTCGAATCTTACGGTAGAGAGCATTGGAATGCTGCTAAAATGAGAATAAGATATTTGATGGCTACGCAAAATTTCGGGATAATATATGGATGCAGTGGGAGTCAACGTGATTTAGTTGGTTATACCGATGCAGATTTTGCTGGTTGTATCGATACGAGAAAAACTAAGAGTAATAGATCATACCTATTAAGTGGGAGTGTAAATGTAAAAGCATTTTCAATGCTGTTGAAAATAGGTAATTTGTAAGTTTTACGGCCTTGTCCGTTTTTTTAAGGTAAATCGGCCCTTGCTGCCCATCTGCAGGGCACGTGAGCGCGAAACGTGCGTTGACTCGAAAGTCCGTTACACGTCGGTGAGCAGCACTCGTTGTCTCTAAGCTCTCTCGAGCAAGCCTCTAGATTTGATCTTGTGTGTTCAATAAATAATCAACAGTTACAAGTACAAAAATATCATAGGACCGATGTTTTCGACGTTGCGCGGAAAGGGTATACAAATTCCAACGATGATGCGTGTAACCAACCATCCAATCGATCACGTGCATTGGGTCGATCCCTTAGAATTCATTCGCAACACAATATTTAGCTTCAATTCTATGCGAAATACATGATTTAGCTTCAAATGCATACGAATCAAACGATTTAGCTCTAAATTCGTGCAAATCAAATGATTCAGCTTCGATTTCATGCAAAACATTTGTATTAGCTTCAAATTCATGCGAAATACATGATGTACCTTCAACTGCATACGAAGCAAACGATTTGGCTTCAAATTCATTCGAAACACATGAATTAGCTTCATATTCATGCTAGATACATGATATAGCTTCAAATTCATGCGAAACAAATGATTTAGCTTAAAATTCATGCGAAACACCTGATTTAGCTTCGAATTCGTGCGTAAAACATGATTTAGCTTCAAATGCATACGAAACAGTCGAGTTACTTTCAAATTCATTCGAAACACATGATTTAGTTTCGATGTCATGCGAGACACGTGATTTAGTTTCAATTTCATGCGAACCACATGATTTAGCTTCGAATTCATGCGAAACACAATATTTAGCTTCAAATCTATGCGAAATACATGATTTACCTTCAACTGCATACGAAACAAACGCTTTAGCTTTAAATTCATTCGGAACACATGAATCAGCTTCAAATTCATGAGAAACACATGATTCAGCTTCAAATCTATGCGTAATACATGATTTATCTTCAAATGCATACGATACAAACGATTTAGCTTCGAATTCATGCGAAACGCGTGATTTAGCTTGAAATTTATGCGAAGCACACGATTCAGCTTCGAATTCATACGAAACACATGACTTAGCTTCGAATTCATGCGAGACACATGATTTAGCTTCACATGCAAACGAAATAATCGAGTTAGCTTCAAATCCATTCGAAACACATGAATAAGCTTCGCATTCATGCGAGACACATGATTTAGTTTCAAATTCATGAGAAACAAACGACTTAACTTAAAATTCATGCGAAACAAACGATTTAGCTTAAAATTCAGGCGAAAAATATGATTCAGCTTCGAATTCATGCGAAACTCATGATTTCGCTTCGAGATCCTGCGAAACACACTATTTAGCTTCAAAGCTGTGCGAAATAAATGTTTTACCTTCAAATGCATACGAAGCACATGATTTAGCTTCGAATTCATGCAAAACACATTATTTAAATGCAAATCTATGCAAAATACATGATTTAGCTTCAAATGCATACGAAGCAAACGCTTTAGCTTAAAATTCATGCGAAACACATGATTTAGCTTCGAATTCGTGCGAAACACATAATTCAGCTTCAAATCTATGCGTAATACATGATTTATCTTCAAATGCATACGATACAAACGATTTAGCTTCGAATTTATGCGAAACGCGTGACTGACCTTCAAGTTCATGCAGGACGCATGATTTAGCTTCAAATGCAAACGAAATAATCGAGTTAGCTTCAAATCCATTCGAAACACATGAATAAGCTTCGCATTCATGCGAGACACATGATTTAGTTTCAAATTCATGAGAAACAAACGACTTAACTTAAAATTCATGCGAAACAAACGATTTAGCTTAAAATTCAGGCGAAAAATATGATTCAGCTTCGAATTCATGCGAAACTCATGATTTCGCTTCGAGATCCTGCGAAACACACTATTTAGCTTCAAAGCTGTGCGAAATAAATGTTTTACCTTCAAATGCATACGAAGCACATGATTTAGCTTCGAATTCATGCAAAACACATTATTTAAATGCAAATCTATGCAAAATACATGATTTAGCTTCAAATGCATACGAAGCAAACGCTTTAGCTTAAAATTCATGCGAAACACATGATTTAGCTTCGAATTCGTGCGAAACACATAATTCAGCTTCAAATCTATGCGTAATACATGATTTATCTTCAAATGCATACGATACAAACGATTTAGCTTCGAATTCATGCGAAACGCGTGACTGACCTTCAAGTTCATGCAGGACGCATGATTTAGCTTCAAATGCATACGAAACAATCGAGTTAGCTTCAAATTCATTCGAAACACACAAATGAGCTTAAAATTCATGCGAAGCACATGATTTAGCTTCGAATTCGTGCGAAACACATAATTCAGCTTCAAATCTATGCGTAATACATGATTTATCTTCAAATGCATACGAAACAAACGATTTAGCTTCGAATTCATGCGAAACGCGTGACTGAGCTTCAAATTCATGCGGGACGCATGATTTAGCTTCAAATGCATACGAAACAATCGAGTTAGCTTCAAATTCATTCGAAACACATGAATGAGCTTAAAATTCATGCGAAACACATGATTTAGCTCGAATTCATGCGAAACACGTGATTTAGCTTCAAATTCATTCGAAACACATGAATTAGCTTCAAATTCATACGAAACACATGATATAGCTTCAAATACATACGAAACGAACGGTTTAGATTAAAATTCATGCGAAACAAACGATTTAGCTTAAAATTCAGGCGAAACACATGATTCAGCTTCGAATTCATGCGAAACTCATGATTTCGCATCGAGATCCTGCGAAACACACTATTTAGCTTCAAAGCTGTGCGAAATAAATGTTTTACCTTCAAATGCATACGAAGCACATGATTTAGCTTCGAATTCATGCAAAACACATTATTTCAATGCATATCTATGCGAAATACATGATTAAGCTTCAAATACATACGAAACAAACGCTTTAGCTTAAAATTCATGCGAATCACGTGATTTACCTTCAAAATTATGCGGAGCACATGATTCAGCATCGCATTCATGCGAAACACATGATTTACCTTCGAATTCATGCGAAGCACGTGATGTAGCTTCAAATTTATGCGAAACATATAATTTAGCTTAAAATTCACGCGAAAAACATGATTTAGCATCGAATTCATGCGAAATAAATGGTTTAGCTTAAAATTCATTCGGTACACATGATTTACCTTCGAAATCATGCGATACAAACGCTTCAGCTTAAAATTCATGCGAGACACATGATTTAGCTTCGAATTCATGCGAAACAAACTATTTAGCTTAATATTCATGCGAAACACATGATATAGTTTCAAATTAATTCGAAACACATGAATTACCTTCAAATTCAAGCGAAACATGATTTAGCTTCAAATTCATGCGAAATACATGATTTTGCTTCAAATTCATGCTAAACACATTATTTAGCTTCAAATCCATGCGAGATACGTGATTTAGATTCAAATACATACGAAACGAACGGTTTAGCTTAAATTTCATGCGAGATACATGATTTAGTTTCTAATCCATGCGAAATAAATGTTTTACCTTCAAATGCACACCAAGAACATGATTTAGCTTCGAATTCATGCAAAACACATTATATGAATTCAAATCTATGCGAGATACATGATTTAGCTTTAAATGCATAAGAAACAAACGATTTAGCTTCGAATTCATGCGAGACACGTGACTGAGCCTCATATTCATGAGAAACACATGATTAAGCTTCGAATTCATGCAAAACACATTATTGAAATTCAAATCTATGCGAAATACATGATTTAGCTTCAAATGCATACGAAACAAACGCTGTAGCTTTAAATTCATTCGGAACACATGAATCAGCTTCAAATTCATGCGAAACACATGATTCAGCTTTAAATCTATGCGTAATACATGATTTATCTTCAAATGCATACGAAACAAACGATTTAGCTTAAAATTCATGCGAAACACATGATTTAGCTTCGAATTCCTGCGAGACACGTGATTTAATTTTAAATTCATGCGAAACACATGATTTAGCTTCAAATTCATGCGAAACACGCGATTTAGCTTAGAATTCATTCGAAACACAATATTAAGCTTCAAATCTATGTGAAATACATGATTTAGCTTCAAATCCTTGCGAAATACATGGTTTAGCTTCAAATGCACACGAAACAAACGATTCAGCTTTAAATTCATTCGAAACACATGAATTAGCTTCAAATTCATGCGAGACCCAATATTTAGCTTCAAATCTATGCGAAACACATAATTTAGCTAAAAAAACCATGCGAAACACGTGACTGAGCTTCAAATTCATGCGAAACACATGATTCAGCTTAGAATTCATGCGAAGCACATGATTTACCTTCTAATTCATGCCAAACACGTAATTTAGCTTCAAATTTATGCGAAACATATAATTTAGCTTAAAATTCATGCGAAAAACATTACCTAGCTTCGAATTCTTGCGAAGCACGTGATTTAGCTTAGAATTCATTCGAAACACAATATGTAGCTTCAAATCTATTGCGAAATACATGATTTAGCTTCAAATGCATACGAATCAAACGATTTAGCTTCAAATTCATACGAAACACGTAATTTAGCTTCAAACTCATGCGTAACTCCTGACTGAGCTTCAAATTCGTGCGACACACATTATTTAGCTTCAAATGCATACGAAACAAACGAGTTAGCTTCAAATTCATTCGAAACACATGATTAAGCTTCAATGCGAAACAAACGATTTATCTTAAAATTCATGCGAAACACATGATTTAGTTTCGAATTCATGCGAAAGACGTGACTGAGCTTCGATTTCATGCGAAACACACGATTTAGCTTCAAATTCATGCGAAACACGTGATTTTAGCTTAAAATTCATGCGAAAAACGTTACTTAGCTTCGAATTCTTGCGAAGCACGTGATTTAGCTTAGAATTTCATTCGAAACACAATATGTAGCTTCAAATCTATTGCGAAATACATGATTTACCTTCTACTGCATACAAAACAAACGATTGAGCTTCAAATTCATTCGAAACACATGAATTAGGTTCAAATTAATGCGAGACACATGATCTAGATTCCAATTCGTGCGAAACACTTGATTTACCTTCGAATGCATACGAAACAAACGATTTAGCATCAAATTTATGCGAGACACATGATTTAGCCTTCAAATTCATGCGAAATAAACCATTAAGCTTACTATTCATGCGAAACACGTGATTTAGCTTGAAATTCATTCGAAACACGTGAATTATCTTCAAATTCATGCGAGGCACATGATATATCTTCAAATACATACGAAACAAACGGATTAGCTTAAATTTCATGTGAAACACGTGGTTTAGCTTCGAATTCGTGTGAAACACATAATTCAGCTTCCAATTTATGCGTAATAAATGATTTATCTTCAAATGCATACGAAACAAACGATTTAGCTTAAAATTCATGCGAAACACATGATTTAGCTTCGAATTCCTGCGAGACACGTGATTTAATTTTAAATTCATGCGAAACACATGATTTAGCTTCAAATTCATGCGAAACACGCGATTTAACTTAGAATTCATTCGAAACACAATATTAAGCTTCAAATCTATGTGAAATACATGATTTAGCTTCAAATCCTTGCGAAAATACATGGTTTAGCTTCAAATGCACACGAAACAAACGATTCAGCTTTAAATTCATTCGAAACACATGAATTAGCTTCAAATTCATGCGAGACCCAATATTTAGCTTCAAATCTATGCGAAACACATAATTTAGCTAAAAAAACCATGCGAAACACGTGACTGAGCTTCAAATTCATGCGAAACACATGATTCAGCTTAGAATTCATGCGAAAGCACATGATTTACCTTCTAATTCATGCCAAACACGTAATTTAGCTTCAAATTTATGCGAAACATATAATTTAGCTTAAAATTCATGGCGAAAAACATTACCTAGCTTCGAATTCTTGCGAAGCACGTGATTTAGCCTTAGAATTCATTCGAAACACAATATGTAGCTTCAAATCTATTGCGAAATACATGATTTAGCTTCAAATGCATACGAATCAAACGATTTAGCTTCAAATTCATACGAAACACGTAATTTAGCTTCAAACTCATGCGTAACTCCTGACTGAGCTTCAAATTCGTGCGACACACATTATTTAGCTTCAAATGCATACGAAACAAACGAGTTAGCTTCAAATTCATTCGAAACACATGATTAAGCTTCATATTGATGCTAGACATATGATAAAGCTTCAAATTCATGCGAAACAAACGATTTATCTTAAAATTCATGCGAAACACATGATTTAGTTTCGAATTCATGCGAAAGACGTGACTGAGCTTCGATTTCATGCGAAACACACGATTTAGCTTCAAATTCATGCGAAACACGTGATTTAGCTTAAAATTCATGCGAAAAAACGTTACTTAGCTTCGAATTCTTGCGAAGCACGTGATTTAGCTTAGAATTCATTCGAAACACAATATGTAGCTTCAAATCTATTGCGAAATACATGATTTACCTTCTACTGCATACAAAACAAACGATTGAGCTTCAAATTCATTCGAAACACATGAATTAGGTTCAAATTAATGCGAGACACATGATCTAGATTTCCAATTCGTGCGAAACACTTGATTTACCTTCGAATGCATACGAAACAAACGATTTAGCATCAAATTTATGCGAGACACATGATTTAGCTTCAAATTCATGCGAAATAAACCATTAAGCTTACTATTCATGCGAAACACGTGATTTAGCTTGAAATTCATTCGAAACACGTGAATTATCTTCAAATTCATGCGAGGCACATGATATATCTTCAAATACATACGAAACAAACGGATTAGCTTAAATATCATGTGAAACACATGGTTTAGCTTCGAATTCGTGTGAAAACACATAATTCAGCTTCCAATTTATGCGTAATAAATGATTTATCTTCAAATGCATACGAAACAAACGATTTTAGCTTCAAGTTGATTCGAAACACATGAATTAGCATCAAATTCATGCGAGGACACGTGACTGAGCCTCATATTCATGAGAAACACATGATTAAGCTTCGAATTCATGCAAAAACACATTATTGAAATTCAAATCTATGCGAAATACATGATTTAGCTTCAAATGCATACGAAACAAACGCTGTAGCTTTAAATTCATTCGGAACACATGAATCAGCTTCAAATTCATGCGAAACACATGATTCAGCTTTAAATCTATGCGTAAAACATGATTTATCTTCAAATGCATTCGAAACAAACGATTTAGCTTAAAATTCATGCGAAACACATGATTTAGCTTCGAATTCCTGCGAGACACGTGATTTAATTTTAAATTCATGCGAAACACATGATTTAGCATCAAATTTATGCGAGACACATGATTTAGCTTCAAATCTATGCGAAATACATAAATCAGCCTCAAATTCATGCGAGGCACATGATTTAGCTTAAAACTCATGCGAAATAAACTATTTAGCTTAATATTCATGTGAAACACGTGATTTAGCATCGAATTCATGCGAAACACATGAATTAGCTTCATATTCATGCTAGACACATGTTATAGATTCAAATTCATGCGAACCAACGATTTTGCTTAAAATTCATTCAAGCCACATGATTTAGCTTCGAATTCAAGCGTACCACATGATTTATTATCAAATTCATGCGAAACACATGATTCAGCTTCAAATTCATGCGAGACATATGATTCAGCTTCAAATTCATGTGCAAAACGTGATTTAGCTTAAGAGTTCATGCGAAACACATGATCTAGATTCCAATTCGTGCGAAACACTTGATTTACCTTCGAATGCATACGATACAAACGATTTAGCTTCGAATTCATGCGAAACGCGTGACTGAGCTTCAAATTCATGCGAAACACATGATTAATCTTCGAATTCAAGCGAATCACATTATTTAGCTTCAAATCCATGCGAAATAAATGTTTTACCTTTCAAATGCATACGAAACAAACGATGTAGCTTCAAATTCATTCGAAACACATGAATTAGCTTCAAATTCATGCGAGACATATGATATAGCTTCATATTCATGCGTAATAAACGATGTAGCTTAAAATTCAGGCGACACACATGATTCAGCTTGGAATTCATGCGCAACACAATATCTAGCTTCGAATCTATGTGATTATACATGATTTAGCTTCAAATGCATTCGAAACAAACGATTTAGCTTAAAATTCATGCGAAACACATGATTCATCTTCGAATTCATGCGTAACACGTGACTCAGCTTCAAATTCATGCTAAACAAACGATGTAGCTTCAAATTCATTCGAAACACATGAATTAGATTCAAATTCACGCGAGACACATTATTTCGCTTCAAATCTATGCGATATACATGATTTACCTTCAACTGCATACGAAACAAACGATTTAGCTCTAAATTCGTGCGAATCAAATGATTCAGCTTCGATTTCATGCAAAACGTATGGAATTAGCTTCAAATTCATGCGAAATACATGACTTAATTTCAACTGCATACGAAACAAACGATTTATCTTCAAAGTCATTCGAAACACATGAATTAGTATCATATTCATGCTAGACACATGATATAGATTGGAATTAATGCGAAACAAACGATTTAG
Organism: Megalopta genalis; assembly: GCF_051020955.1. NCBI lineage: Eukaryota > Metazoa > Arthropoda > Insecta > Hymenoptera > Halictidae > Megalopta > Megalopta genalis. The sequence continues at coordinate 17,508 of NW_027477347.1, read as the reverse complement.
CTTAAAATTACAAACGATTTAGCTTAAAATTCATGCGAAACACATGATTTAGATTCGACTTCTTTCGAAACACATTATTTAGCTTCAAATCTATGCGAAATACATGAGATAGCTTAAAATCCAAGCGAAACACGTGACTGAGCTTCAAATTCATTCGAAACACATGAATTAGCTTCATATTCATGCTACACGCATGATATAGCTTCAATTCATGCGAAATATATGTTTTAGCTTGAAATGCATACGAAGCACATGACTTAGCTTCGATTTAATGCAAAACACATTATTTAGCTTCAAATCTATGCGAAATACATAATTTGCCTTCAAATGTATACGGAACAAACGATTTAGCTTCCAATTTATTCGAAACACATGAATTAGCTTCAAATTAATGCGAAACACATGATATAGCTTCAGATTCATGCGAAACAAACTATTTAGCTTAATATTCATGCGAAACAAGAGAATTTGCTTTAGATTCATGCGACACACATTATTTAGCTTCAAATCTATGCGAAATACATGATTTTGCCTTAAATGCATACGAAACAAACACTTTTGGTTCAAATTCATGCGAGACACATAATGTAGCTTCGAATTCATGCGAAACAAACGGTTCAGCTTAAATTTCATTTGAAACAAACGGTTTAGCTTAAAATTCATGCGAGACACATGATTTAACTTCAAATTCATGCGAAACAAACTATTAAGCTTAATATTCATGCGAAACACATGATTTAGCATCGAGTTCGTGCAAAACACATGAATTAGCTTTAAATTCATGCGATACAAACGATTTAGTTTCAATTTCTTGCGAGACACATGGTTTAGATTCAAATTCATGCGAGACACATGATTTAGATTGATATTCAGGCGAAACACGTAATTTAGCTTCAAATTCAAGCGAGACACATGAATTAGCTTGAAATTCATGCGAAACACATGATATAGCTTCATATTCATGCGAACAAACGAGTTAGCTTCAAATTCATTCGAAACACATGAATTAGGTTCAAACTCAAGCGGGACACATAATTTAGCTTCAAATTCATGCGAAACAAATGGTTTAGCTTAAAATTCATGCAAAAAACATGATTTAGCTTCGAATTCCTGCGAGACATGTGATTTAGTTACAAATTCATGCGACTCATATCATTCAGCTTCGAATTCATGCGCAACACGTGATTTAGCTACAAATTCATGCGTAACACATTATTTAGCATCAAATCCATGCGAAATACATGATTTAGATTCGAATTCATGCGAAACAAACGGTTGAGCTTAAAATTCATTCAGAACACATGATTTACCTGTGAATTCGTGCGAAGCACGTGATTTAGCTTCAAATACATGCGTAACACATTATTTATCATCAAATCCAAGCGAAATACATGACTTAGCTTCGAATTAATGCAAAACGCATTGTTTAGCTTCAAACCTATGCGAATTACATGATTTACTTTCAAATGCATATGAAACAAACGATTCAGCTTCAAATTCATTCCAACACATGAATTAGCTTCAAATTCATGCGAGACACATGATATAGCTTCATATTCATGAGAAACAAACGATTTAGCTTAAAATTCTTGCGAAACACATGATTCAGCTTCGAATTCATGCGAAACACAATAATTAGCATCAATTCTATGCGAGATACATGATTTAGCTTCAAATGCATACGGAACAAACGATTTAGCTTCAAATTCATACGAAACACAAGAGTGAGCTTACAGATCATGCGAAACACATGATTCAGCTTCGAATTTATGCGAATCACATGAATTAGCTTCAAATTCATTCGAAACACATGAATTAGCTTCAAATTAATGCGAGACACATTATTTGGCTTCAAATCTACGCGACATATATGTTTTATTTCAAATGCATACGAAACAAACGATGTAGCTTCAAATTCATGCGAGACACATGAAATAGCATCAAATTCATGCGGAACACATGATTCAGCTTCAAATTCGTGCGATACACATGATTTAGCTTCAAATGCATACGAAAAAACGAGTTAGCTTCAAATTCATTAGAAAAACACATGAATTGATTCAAATTCATGCGAAACACATGAATTCACTTCAAATTCATGCGAGACACATTATTTAGATTCAAATCTATGTGAAATATATGATTTTGCTTCAAATGCATACGAAACACATGATTTTGTTTCAAATTCATGCTAGACAGAAGATTTAGCTTCAAATTCATGCGAAACACATGATTTAGTTTCAAAACCATGCGAAATATTTGTTTTAGCTTCAAATGCATACGAAGCACATGATTTAGCTTCGAATTCACGCGAAACACATGATTAAGCTTCAAATGTATAAGTAACAAACGATTTATCTTGAAATTCATTCGAAACGCATGAATGAGCTTAAAATTCATGTGAAACACATGATTTAGCTTCGAATTCATGCGAAACACAATATATAGCTTCAAATCTATGCGAAATAATGATTTAGCTTCAAATGCATACGAAACAAATGATTTAGCTCTAAATTCGTTCGAAACAATGATTCAGGTTCGATTTCATGCGAAACACATAATTTAGCTACAAATGTATTCGAAATACACGATTTAGCTTCAAATGCATACGAAACAAACGAGTAAGCTTCAAATTCATTCGAAACACATGAATGAGCTTAACATTCATGCGAAACACATGATTTAGCTTCAAATTCTTGCGAAACACGTGATTTAGCTTGAAATTTATGCGAAATACATGATTCAGCTTCGAATTCATGCGAAACACACGATTTTGCTTCAAATTCATGCTAAACACATTATTTAGCTTCAAATCCATGCGAGATACATGATTTAGCTGCAAATGCATACGAAACAAACGATTTAGCTTCGTATTCATGCGAAACACGTGACTGAGCTTCAAATTCGTGCGACACACATGATTTAGCTTCAAATGCATACGAAACAAACTATTAAGCTTAATATTCATGCGAAACACATGATTTAGCATCGAGTTCGTGCAAAACACATGAATTAGCTTTAAATTCATGCGATACAAACGATTTAGTTTCAATTTCTTGCGAGACACATGGTTTAGATTCAAATTCATGCGAGACACATGATTTAGATGAAATTCAGGCGAAACACGTAATTTAGCTTCAAATTTATGCGAAAACACATTAATTAGCTTCAAATCCATGGGAAATAAATGTTTTACATGCAAATGCATACGAAGCACATGATTTAGCTTCGAATTCAAGCGTACCACATGATTTACTATCAAATTCATGCGGAACACATTATTCAGCTTCAAATTCATGCGAGACATATGATTCACCTTCAAATTCATGCGAAAAACATGATTTAGATTGAAATTCAGGCGAAACACGTAATTTAGCTTCAAATTTATGCGAAACACATTAATTAGCTTCAAATCATGGGAAATTAATGTTTTACATGCAAATGCATACGAAACACATGATTTAGTTTCGAATTCATGCGAAACACGTGATTTAGCTTCAAATTCATTCGAAACACATGAATTAGCTTCAAATTAATGCGAAATACATGATTTACCTACAAATGCATACGAAATTAGCGATTTAGCATCAAATTTATGCAAGACACATGATTTAGCTTCAAATTCATGCGAAACAAACTATTAAGCTTAATATTCATGCGATACACATGATTTAGCATCGAATTCATGCAAAACACATGAATTAGCTTTAAATTCATGCGATATACATTATTTAGCATCAAATCTATGCGAAATACATGATTCTGTTTCAAATGCATACAAAACACATGATTTTGCTTCAAATTTATGCGCAAAACATGATATTGCTTCAAATGCATACGAAACACATGATTTTGCTTCAAATTCATGCGAGACACATGATTTAGCATCGAATTCATGCTAAACACATTATTTAGCTTAAAATCTATGCGAAATACTTGATGTACCTTCAACTGCATACCAAACAAACGATTTGGCTTCAAATTCATTCGAAACACGTGATTTAGCTTGAAATTCATGCGTAACACGTGACTGAGATTCAAATTCATGCGAAACAAACGATGTAGCTTCAAATTAAATCGAAACACATGAATTAGAATCAAATTCACGCGAGACACATTATTTCGCTTCAAATCTATGCGATATTTTGCTTTGAATTTGTGCGAGTCACATGATTTATCTTCGAAGTCATGCGGAACATGTTATTTCGCTTCAAATCTATGCGAAATACATGATTTACCCTCAACTGCATACGAGACAAACGGTTTAGCTTAAAATTCATTTGAAACAAACGGTTAAGCTTAAATTCATGGGAGACACATGAATTAGCTTCAAATTAATGCGAAATACATGATTTACCTTCAAAGGCATACGAAACAAACAATTTAGCATCACATTTATGCGAAACTCGTGATTTCGCTTCGAATCAAGCGAAAAACATGATTTAGCATCAAATGCATACGAAACAAACGATTTAGCTTCAATTGATTCGAAACACATGAATTAGCATCAAGTTCATGCGAGACACATGCTATAGCTTCATATTCATGCCAAACAAACGATTTAGCTTAAAGTTCATGCGAAATACATGATTCAGCTTGAAATTAATGCGAAACGCGTGATTTAGCTTCAAATTCATGCGTAACACTTGACTGAGCTCCAAATTCATGCGAAACACATGATTTAGCTTGAAATGCATACGAAACAATCGAGTTAGCTTCAAATTCATTCGAAACACATGAGTAAGCTTCACATTCGTGCGAGACACATGATTTAGTTTCAAATTCATGAGAAACAAACGACTTAACTTAAAATTCATGCGAAACAAACGATTTAGCTTAAAATTCAGGCGAAACACATGATTCAGCTTCGAATTCATGCGAAACTCATGATTTCGCTTCGAGATCCTGCGAAACACACTATTTAGCTTCAAAGCTGTGCGAAATATTGTGTTTTAACTTCAAATGCATACGAAGCACATGATTCAGCTCCGAATTCATGCGAAACACATGATTTAACTTCGAATTCATGCAAAACACATTATTTAGCTTCAAATCTATCCAATATGCGTGATTTAGCTGCTTATGCATACGAAACAAACGATTTAGGTTTAAATTCATTCGAAACACATGAATTAGCTTCAAATTCATGCGAAACATATAATTTAGCTTAAAATTCATGCGGAAAACATGATTCAGCTTCGAATTCATGCGAAACACGTGATTTAGCTTCAAATGCATACGAAACGATCGAGTTAGCTTCGAATTCATTCGAAACACATGAACTAGCTTCACATTCATGCGAGACATATGATATAGCTTCACGTTCACCCCGAAACAAACGATTTAGCTTAAAATTCATGCGAAACGCATGATTCAGTTTCGAATTCATACGAAACACAATATTTGACTTCAAATCTATGCGAAATACACGATTTAGCTTCAAATGCATACGATACAAACGATTTAGCTCTAAATTCGTGCGAAACAAATGATTCAGATTCGATTTCATGCGAAACACATAATTTAGCTTCAAATGTATACGAAATAAATGATTTAGCTTCAAATGCATACGAAACAAACCGGTAAGCTTCAAATTCATTCGAAACACATTAAAGAACTTATAATTCATGCGAAACACATGATTTAGCTTCAAACTCATACGACACACGTGATTTAGCTTCAAATTTATGGGAAACACATGATTCAGCTTCGAATTCATGCGAAAAACATGATTTAGCTTCGAATTCATGCGACCCACATGATTTAGCTTCAATGCATTCGAAACAATCGAGTTAGCTTAAAATTCATGCGAAACACATGATTATGATTTGAATTCGTTCGAAACCCATGATTTAGCATCGTATTCATGCGAAACACATTATTTAGCTTCAAATCGATGCGAAATATATGTTTTAGCTCCAAATGCATACGAAACACATGAATTAGCTTCATATTCATGCGAGACAAATGATTTAGCCTAAAATTCATGCAAGACACATGATTCAGCTTCAAATGCATGAGCAAAACGTGATTTAGCTTCAAATTCATGCGTAACACATTATGTAGCATCAAATCCAAGCGAAATACATGACTTAGCTTCGAATTCATGCGAAACAAACGGTTTAGCTTAAAATTCATTCTGAACACATGATTTACCTTCGAATTCGTGCGAAGCACGTGATTTAGCTTCAAATACATGCGTAACACATTATTTAGCATCAAATCCAAACGAAACACATGACTTAGCTTCGAATTAATGCAAAACACATAATTCAGCTTCAAATCTATGCGGAACACATGATATAGCTTCAAATTCATGCGGAACACATGATTCAGCTTCGAATTCATGCGAGACACATGATTTAGCTTCAAGTCTACGCGAAATACATGATTTAGCTTCAAATGCATGCCAAACAAATGATTTGGCTTCAAATTCATTCGAAACACATGAGTGAGATTAAAGTTCATGCGAAACATATGATTCAGCTCCGAATTCATGCGAATCACATGATTTAGCTTCGAATTCATGAGAAACACATGATTTAGCTTCAAATGCATACGGAGCAAACGATTAAGCTTCAAATTCATTCTAAATACATGATTTACCTTCAACTGCAAACGAAACAAACGATTTAGCTTCACATTCATTCGAGACACATTATTTAGCTTCAAATCTATGCGAAATACATAAATCAGCCCCAAATTCATGCGAGGCACATGATTTAGCTTAAAATTCATTCGAAACACATGATTCAGCTTCGTATTCATGCGTAACACGCGACTGAGTTTCGAATCCATGCGAAACAGACGATGTAGCTTCAAATTCATTCGAAACACATGAAGGAGATTCAAATTTTCGCGAGACACATTATTTAGTTTCAAATGTATGGGAAATACATGATTTAGCTTCAAATGCATACGAAACAAACGATTTAGCTTCAAATTGATTCGAAACACATGGTTAAGCTTCGAATTCATGCGAAATACGCGATTTAGCTTCAAATTCATGCGAAACGCATTATTCAGCTTCGAATTCATGCGAAACACATGATTTAACTTCGAATTCGTGCGAAACACATTATTTAGCTTCAAATGTATGCGAAATTCATGATTTAACTTCAAATGCATACGAAAGAAACGATTTAGCTTCAAATTCATTCGAAACACATGAGTTAGCTCCAAATTCATGCGAGACACATGATTTAGTTTCAAATTCATGTGAAACACATGATTCAGATTCGAATTCATGCGAAACACGTGATTTAGCTTCAAATACATTCGAGACACATGAATTAGCTTTAAATTCATGCGAGGCACATGATATAGCTTCAAATACATACGAAACAAACGGTTTAGCTTAAATTTCATGCGAAACATATGATTTAGCTTCGAATTCGTGCAAAACACATAATTCAGCTTCAAATCTATGCGTAATACATGATTTATCTTCAAATGCATACGAAACAAACGATTTAGGTTCAAATTGATTCGAAACACATGAATTCGCATTAAAATTTCTTGCGATACACATGATTCAGCTCCGAATTCATGCGAAACACATGATTTAACTTCGAATTCATGCAAAACACATTATTTAGCTTCAAATCTATCCAATATGCGTGATTTAGCTGCTTATGCATACGAAACAAACGATTTAGGTTTGAATTCATTCGAAACGCATGAATTAGCTTGAAATTCATGTGAGACCCAATATTTAGCTTCAAATGTATGCGAAATACGTGATTTAGTTTAATATCCATGCGAAACACGTGACTGAGCTTCAAATTCATGCGAAACACATGAACTAGCTTCACATTCATGCGAGACATATGATATAGCTTCATGTTCACTCCGAAACAAACGATTTAGCTTAAAATTCATGCGAAACGCATGATTCAGTTTCGAATTCATACGAAACACAATATTTGGCTTCAAATCTATGCGAAATACACGATTTAGCTTCAAATGCATACGAAACAAACGATTTTGCTCTAAATTCGTGCCAAACAAATGATTCAGATTCGATTTCATGCGAAACACATAATTTAGCTTCAAATGTATACGAAATAAATGATTTAGCTTCAAATGCATACGAAACAAACCGGTAACCTTCAAATTCATTCGAAACACATGAAAGAGCTTATAATTCATGCGAAACACATGATTTAGCTTCAAATTCATACGACACACGTGATTTAGCTTCAAATTTATGGGAAACACATGATTTAGCATCGAATTCATGCGAAAAACATCATTGAGCTTCAAATCTATGCGAAATACATGATTTACCTTCAACTGCATACGAAACAAACGATTTAGCTTCAAATTCATTCGAAACACATTAATTAGCTTCAAATTCATGCGAGACGCATGATTTAGTTTCAAATTCATGCGAAACAAACGATTTGTCTTAACATTCATGCGAAACACATGATTTAGCTTCGAATTCATGCGTAACACGTGACTGAGCTTCAAATTCATGCGAAACAAATGATGTAGCTTCAAATTCATTCGTTAGACATGAGTTAGCTTCAAATTCATGCGAGACATGTGATGTAGCTGCATATTCATGCGAAACAAACGATTTAGCTTAAAATTCATGCGAAAGGACACGATTCAGCTTCGAATTCATGCGCAACACAATATTTGGCTTCAAATCTATGCGAAACACATGATTTAGCTTCGAATTCATGTGCAACACAATATTTAGCTTCAAATCTATACGAAATACATGATTTAGCTTCAACTGCATACGGAACAAAAGATTTAGCTCTAAATTCGTGCGAATCAAATGATTCAGCTTCTATTTCTTGCAAAACATATGAATTAGTTTCAAATTCATGCGAAATACATGATTTAGCTTCAAATGCATACGAAACAAACGATTTAGCATCAAATTTAAGCGAGACACATGATTTAGCTTCAAATCTATGCGAAATACATAAATCAGCCTCAAATTCATGCGAGGCACATGATTTAGCTTAAAACTCATGCGAAATAAACTATTTAGCTTAATATTCATGTGAAACACGTGATTTCGCATCGAATTCATGCGAAACACATGAATTAGCTTCATATTCATGCTAGACACATGTTATAGATTCAAATTCATGCGAACCAACGATTTGCTTAAAATTCATTCAAGCCACATGATTTAGCTTCGAATTCAAGCGTACCACATGATTTATTATCAAATTCATGCGAAACACATGATTCAGCTTCAAATTCATGCGAGACATATGATTCAGCTTCAAATTCATGCGCAAAACGTGATTTAGCTTAGAGTTCATGCGAAACACATGATCTAGATTCCAATTCGTGCGAAACACTTGATTTACCTTCGAATGCATACGATACAAACGATTTAGCTTCGAATTCATGCGAAACGCGTGACTGAGCTTCAAATTCATGCGAAACACATGATTAATCTTCGAATTCAAGCGAATCACATTATTTAGCTTCAAATCCATGCGAAATAAATGTTTTACCTTCAAATGCATACGAAACAAACGATTTATCTTCAAAGTCATTCGAAACACATGAATTAGTATCATATTCATGCTAGACACATGATATAGATTGGAATTAATGCGAAACAAACGATTTAGCTTAAAATTCATGCGAAACACATGATTTAGATTCGACTTCTTTCGAAACACATTATTTAGCTTCAAATCTATGCGAAATACATGAGATAGCTTAAAATCCAAGCGAAACACGTGACTGAGCTTCAAATTCATTCGAAACACATGAATTAGCTTCATATTCATGCTACACGCATGATATAGCTTCAAATTCATGCGAAATATATGTTTTAGCTTGAAATGCATACGAAGCACATGACTTAGCTTCGATTTAATGCAAAACACATTATTTAGCTTCAAATCTATGCGAAATACATAATTTGCCTTCAAATGTATACGGAACAAACGATTTAGCTTCCAATTTATTCGAAACACATGAATTAGCTTCAAATTAATGCGAAACACATGATATAGCTTCAGATTCATGCGAAACAAACTATTTAGCTTAATATTCATGCGAAACAAGAGAATTTGCTTTAGATTCATGCGACACACATTATTTAGCTTCAAATCTATGCGAAATACATGATTTTGCCTTAAATGCATACGAAACAAACACTTTTGGTTCAAATTCATGCGAGACACATAATGTAGCTTCGAATTCATGCGAAACAAACGGTTCAGCTTAAATTTCATTTGAAACAAACGGTTTAGCTTAAAATTCATGCGAGACACATGATTTAACTTCAAATTCATGCGAAACAAACTATTAAGCTTAATATTCATGCGAAACACATGATTTAGCATCGAGTTCGTGCAAAACACATGAATTAGCTTTAAATTCATGCGATACAAACGATTTAGTTTCAATTTCTTGCGAGACACATGGTTTAGATTCAAATTCATGCGAGACACATGATTTAGATTGAAATTCAGGCGAAACACGTAATTTAGCTTCAAATTTATGCGAAACACATTAATTAGCTTCAAATCCATGGGAAATAAATGTTTTACATGCAAATGCATACGAAGCACATGATTTAGCTTCGAATTCAAGCGTACCACATGATTTACTATCAAATTCATGCGGAACACATTATTCAGCTTCAAATTCATGCGAGACATTTGATTCACCTTCAAATTCATGCGAAAAACATGATTTAGATTCAAATCCATGCGAAATATGTGTTTTAGCTTCAAATTCATACGAAACACATGAATTACCTTTAAATTCATGCGATACACATTATTCAGCTTCAAATTCATTCGAAACACATTAATTAGCTTCAAATTCATGCGAGACACATGATTTAGTTTCAAATTCATGAAAAATAAACGAGTTAACTTAAAATTCATGCGAAACACATGATTTTGCTTCGTATTCGTGCGAAAAACATGATTTAGCGTCAAATGCATATGAAACAATCGAGTTAGTTTCAAATTCATGCGAAACACGTGATTTAGCTTCGAATTCATCCGAAACACGTGATTTAGCTTCAAATTCATTCGAAACACATTTATTAGCTTCAAATTCATGCGAGGCACATGATATAGCTTCAAATACATACGAAACAAACGATTTAGCTTCAAGTTGATTCGAAACACATGAATTAGCATCAAATTCATGCGAGACACGTGACTGAGCCTCATATTCATGAGAAACACATGATTAAGCTTCGAATTCATGCAAAACACATTATTGAAATTCAAATCTATGCGAAATACATGATTTAGCTTCAAATGCATACGAAACAAACGCTGTAGCTTTAAATTCATTCGGAACACATGAATCAGCTTCAAATTCATGCGAAACACATGATTCAGCTTTAAATCTATGCGTAAAACATGATTTATCTTCAAATGCATTCGAAACAAACGATTTAGCTTAAATTCATGCGAAACACATGATTTAGCTTCGAATTCCTGCGAGACACGTGATTTAATTTTAAATTCATGCGAAACACATGATTTAGCATCAAATTTATGCGAGACACATGATTTAGCTTCAAATCTATGCGAAATACATAAATCAGCCTCAAATTCATGCGAGGCACATGATTTAGCTTAAAACTCATGCGAAATAAACTATTTAGCTTAATATTCATGTGAAACACGTGATTTAGCATCGAATTCATGCGAAACACATGAATTAGCTTCATATTCATGCTAGACACATGTTATAGATTCAAATTCATGCGAACCAACGATTTTGCTTAAAATTCATTCAAGCCACATGATTTAGCTTCGAATTCAAGCGTACCACATGATTTATTATCAAATTCATGCGAAACACATGATTCAGCTTCAAATTCATGCGAGACATATGATTCAGCTTCAAATTCATGTGCAAAACGTGATTTAGCTTAGAGTTCATGCGAAACACATGATCTAGATTCCAATTCGTGCGAAACACTTGATTTACCTTCGAATGCATACGATACAAACGATTTAGCTTCGAATTCATGCGAAACGCGTGACTGAGCTTCAAATTCATGCGAAACACATGATTAATCTTCGAATTCAAGCGAATCACATTATTTAGCTTCAAATCCATGCGAAATAAATGTTTTACCTTCAAATGCATACGAAACAAACGATGTAGCTTCAAATTCATTCGAAACACATGAATTAGCTTCAAATTCATGCGAGACATATGATATAGCTTCATATTCATGCGTAATAAACGATGTAGCTTAAAATTCAGGCGACACACATGATTCAGCTTGGAATTCATGCGCAACACAATATCTAGCTTCGAATCTATGTGATATACATGATTTAGCTTCAAATGCATTCGAAACAAACGATTTAGCTTAAAATTCATGCGAAACACATGATTCATCTTCGAATTCATGCGTAACACGTGACTCAGCTTCAAATTCATGCTAAACAAACGATGTAGCTTCAAATTCATTCGAAACACATGAATTAGATTCAAATTCACGCGAGACACATTATTTCGCTTCAAATCTATGCGATATACATGATTTACCTTCAACTGCATACGAAACAAACGATTTAGCTCTAAATTCGTGCGAATCAAATGATTCAGCTTCGATTTCATGCAAAACGTATGAATTAGCTTCAAATTCATGCGAAATACATGACTTAACTTCAACTGCATACGAAACAAACGATTTATCTTCAAAGTCATTCGAAACACATGAATTAGTATCATATTCATGCTAGACACATGATATAGATTGGAATTAATGCGAAACAAACGATTTAGCTTAAAATTCATGCGAAACACATGATTTAGATTCGACTTCTTTCGAAACACATTATTTAGCTTCAAATCTATGCGAAATACATGAGATAGCTTAAAATCCAAGCGAAACACGTGACTGAGCTTCAAATTCATTCGAAACACATGAATTAGCTTCATATTCATGCTACACGCATGATATAGCTTCAAATTCATGCGAAATATATGTTTTAGCTTGAAATGCATACGAAGCACATGACTTAGCTTCGATTTAATGCAAAACACATTATTTAGCTTCAAATCTATGCGAATACATAATTTGCCTTCAAATGTATACGGAACAAACGATTTAGCTTCCAATTTATTCGAAACACATGAATTAGCTTCAAATTAATGCGAAACACATGATATAGCTTCAGATTCATGCGAAACAAACTATTTAGCTTAATATTCATGCGAAACAAGAGAATTTGCTTTAGATTCATGCGACACACATTATTTAGCTTCAAATCTATGCGAAATACATGATTTTGCCTTAAATGCATACGAAACAAACACTTTTGGTTCAAATTCATGCGAGACACATAATGTAGCTTCGAATTCATGCGAAACAAACGGTTCAGCTTAAATTTCATTTGAAACAAACGGTTTAGCTTAAAATTCATGCGAGACACATGATTTAACTTCAAATTCATGCGAAACAAACTATTAAGCTTAATATTCATGCGAAACACATGATTTAGCATCGAGTTCGTGCAAAACACATGAATTAGCTTTAAATTCATGCGATACAAACGATTTAGTTTCAATTTCTTGCGAGACACATGGTTTAGATTCAAATTCATGCGAGACACATGATTTAGATTGATATTCAGGCGAAACACGTAATTTAGCTTCAAATTCAAGCGAGACACATGAATTAGCTTGAAATTCATGCGAAACACATGATATAGCTTCATATTCATGCGAAACAAACGAGTTAGCTTCAAATTCATTCGAAACACATGAATTAGGTTCAAACTCAAGCGGGACACATAATTTAGCTTCAAATTCATGCGAAACAAATGGTTTAGCTTAAAATTCATGCAAAAAACATGATTTAGCTTCGAATTCCTGCGAGACATGTGATTTAGTTACAAATTCATGCGACTCATATCATTCAGCTTCGAATTCATGCGCAACACGTGATTTAGCTACAAATTCATGCGTAACACATTATTTAGCATCAAATCCATGCGAAATACATGATTTAGATTCGAATTCATGCGAAACAAACGGTTGAGCTTAAAATTCATTCAGAACACATGATTTACCTGTGAATTCGTGCGAAGCACGTGATTTAGCTTCAAATACATGCGTAACACATTATTTATCATCAAATCCAAGCGAAATACATGACTTAGCTTCGAATTAATGCAAAACGCATTGTTTAGCTTCAAACCTATGCGAATTACATGATTTACTTTCAAATGCATATGAAACAAACGATTCAGCTTCAAATTCATTCCAAACACATGAATTAGCTTCAAATTCATGCGAGACACATGATATAGCTTCATATTCATGAGAAACAAACGATTTAGCTTAAAATTCTTGCGAAACACATGATTCAGCTTCGAATTCATGCGAAACACAATAATTAGCATCAATTCTATGCGAGATACATGATTTAGCTTCAAATGCATACGGAACAAACGATTTAGCTTCAAATTCATACGAAACACAAGAGTGAGCTTACAGATCATGCGAAACACATGATTCAGCTTCGAATTTATGCGAATCACATGAATTAGCTTCAAATTCATTCGAAACACATGAATTAGCTTCAAATTAATGCGAGACACATTATTTGGCTTCAAATCTACGCGACATATATGTTTTATTTCAAATGCATACGAAACAAACGATGTAGCTTCAAATTCATGCGAGACACATGAAATAGCATCAAATTCATGCGGAACACATGATTCAGCTTCAAATTCGTGCGATACACATGATTTAGCTTCAAATGCATACGAAAAAACGAGTTAGCTTCAAATTCATTAGAAAAACACATGAATTTGATTCAAATTCATGCGAAACACATGAATTCACTTCAAATTCATGCGAGACACATTATTTAGATTCAAATCTATGTGAAATATATGATTTTGCTTCAAATGCATACGAAACACATGATTTTGTTTCAAATTCATGCTAGACAGAAGATTTAGCTTCAAATTCATGCGAAACACATGATTTAGTTTCAAAACCATGCGAAATATTTGTTTTAGCTTCAAATGCATACGAAGCACATGATTTAGCTTCGAATTCACGCGAAACACATGATTAAGCTTCAAATGTATAAGTAACAAACGATTTATCTTGAAATTCATTCGAAACGCATGAATGAGCTTAAAATTCATGTGAAACACATGATTTAGCTTCGAATTCATGCGAAACACAATATATAGCTTCAAATCTATGCGAAATAATGATTTAGCTTCAAATGCATACGAAACAAATGATTTAGCTCTAAAATTCGTTCGAAACAAATGATTCAGGTTCGATTTCATGCGAAACACATAATTTAGCTACAAATGTATTCGAAATACACGATTTAGCTTCAAATGCATACGAAACAAACGAGTAAGCTTCAAATTCATTCGAAACACATGAATGAGCTTAACATTCATGCGAAACACATGATTTAGCTTCAAATTCTTGCGAAACACGTGATTTAGCTTGAAATTTATGCGAAATACATGATTCAGCTTCGAATTCATGCGAAACACACGATTTTGCTTCAAATTCATGCTAAACACATTATTTAGCTTCAAATCCATGCGAGATACATGATTTAGCTGCAAATGCATACGAAACAAACGATTTAGCTTCGTATTCATGCGAAACACGTGACTGAGCTTCAAATTCGTGCGACACACATGATTTAGCTTCAAATGCATACGAAACAAACTATTAAGCTTAATATTCATGCGAAACACATGATTTAGCATCGAGTTCGTGCAAAACACATGAATTAGCTTTAAATTCATGCGATACAAACGATTTAGTTTCAATTTCTTGCGAGACACATGGTTTAGATTCAAATTCATGCGAGACACATGATTTAGATTGAAATTCAGGCGAAACACGTAATTTAGCTTCAAATTTATGCGAAACAAATTAATTAGCTTCAAATCCATGGGAAATAAATGTTTTACATGCAAATGCATACGAAGCACATGATTTAGCTTCGAATTCAAGCGTACCACATGATTTACTATCAAATTCATGCGGAACACATTATTCAGCTTCAAATTCATGCGAGACATATGATTCACCTTCAAATTCATGCGAAAACATGATTTAGATTGAAATTCAGGCGAAACACGTAATTTAGCTTCAAATTTATGCGAAACACATTAATTAGCTTCAAATCCATGGGAAATAAATGTTTTACATGCAAATGCATACGAAACACATGATTTAGTTTCGAATTCATGCGAACACGTGATTTAGCTTCAAATTCATTCGAAACACATGAATTAGCTTCAAATTAATGCGAAATACATGATTTACCTACAAATGCATACGAAATTAGCGATTTAGCATCAAATTTATGCAAGACACATGATTTAGCTTCAAATTCATGCGAAACAAACTATTAAGCTTAATATTCATGCGATACACATGATTTAGCATCGAATTCATGCAAAACACATGAATTAGCTTTAAATTCATGCGATATACATTATTTAGCATCAAATCTATGCGAAATACATGATTCTGTTTCAAATGCATACAAAACACATGATTTTGCTTCAAATTTATGCGCAAAACATGATATTGCTTCAAATGCATACGAAACACATGATTTTGCTTCAAATTCATGCGAGACACATGATTTAGCATCGAATTCATGCTAAACACATTATTTAGCTTAAAATCTATGCGAAATACTTGATTTACCTTCAACTGCATACGAAACAAACGATTTAGCTCTAAATTCGTGCGAATCAAATGATTCAGCTTCGATTTCATGCAAAACGTATGAATTAGCTTCAAATTCATGCGAAATACATGACTTAACTTCAACTGCATACGAAACAAACGATTTATCTTCAAAGTCATTCGAAACACATGAATTAGTATCATATTCATGCTAGACACATGATATAGATTGGAATTAATGCGAAACAAACGATTTAGCTTAAAATTCATGCGAAACACATGATTTAGATTCGACTTCTTTCGAAACACATTATTTAGCTTCAAATCTATGCGAAATACATGAGATAGCTTAAAATCCAAGCGAAACACGTGACTGAGCTTCAAATTCATTCGAAACACATGAATTAGCTTCATATTCATGCTACACGCATGATATAGCTTCAAATTCATGCGAAATATATGTTTTAGCTTGAAATGCATACGAAGCACATGACTTAGCTTCGATTTAATGCAAAACACATTATTTAGCTTCAAATCTATGCGAAATACATAATTTGCCTTCAAATGTATACGGAACAAACGATTTAGCTTCCAATTTATTCGAAACACATGAATTAGCTTCAAATTAATGCGAAACACATGATATAGCTTCAGATTCATGCGAAACAAACTATTTAGCTTAATATTCATGCGAAACAAGAGAATTTGCTTTAGATTCATGCGACACACATTATTTAGCTTCAAATCTATGCGAAATACATGATTTTGCCTTAAATGCATACGAAACAAACACTTTTGGTTCAAATTCATGCGAGACACATAATGTAGCTTCGAATTCATGCG